>NC_057940.1:3942442-4022442 GCF_018555375.3 Anguilla rostrata | reverse complement strand
CGCCGGACTCCCGGAGATGGCCATTAACCTTTTCAGGTACTAGACCGCAAACATGTAATCAGAATGTTCTTGACTGAACATTCTGACGCTGTTGTAACAATCCGCGCTGGCGATTGTGAGCGATGGAGTTCTAGAGCACTGCCTCGAGTGTCCGAAAAACATTCCGTACATACGTAACTCAAAGGGTTGAATGGACAGTGGCAGCCTGGTTCCTGGCTGGACCTCGGCCCACCGTTAATGCACAGCCATCGTGTATTCATTGCTGTGGCTTTCTCTGCATTCGACAGAAAGATTCATCATTCAGTCCTCCGTTAGCTGGAACCAGTTCACACTATGATACGACATTGCAAGGATGTGAAAACAGATTTGAGAGTTATCACACCCAATCACTCACTCACTCACTCACTCGCTCTCTCTCTCCTGCATGCATGCATGAACACACACACACTCACTCACTCTCTCTCTCACTGTCTCTCCTGCATGCATGCACGAACACACACACAGGCGCACACACAAACACACACACATAACTCACTTTCTCTCTCACGCATGCACGCACGCACACACACACACTCACTCCTCTCTCTCCCTCTCTCACGCATGCATGCACGCACACACATACAAACGCACACTCACACATGCACACACACACACGCACACACTCTCTCTCTCTCACGCATGCGCGCACACACACGCACACACACGCACGCACGCACGCACACACACACACACTCACTCTCTCTCTCTTCACGCATGCATGCACGCACGCACATGCATACGCACACTCACACATGCACACACACACACACACACACTCTTAGAGAATTGATTAGATAATCTCACACGCACGCATGCACGCGCGCACACACACGCACGCAAGCACACACACACACACTCACTCTCTGTCTCTCATGCATGCATGCATGCACGCACGCACACACACACACATTCGTATTTTAACGTTAACACAGGAAATGAGTGAGGCAATAGTTGCCCCTCCCTCATCTCAGCTGAAGAAATGTGGTCTGAAACAATGGGGAGGAAGACTATTCACTATTCCTATGTGAACAGAAAGAGTGCTCTTTCCTGAAGCACTGCAGAACTTCGGAAAAAGGAAATTCACCCACTGAAAGAACAGACCTTTGGACCCCTTAAGTGAACAGGGCTCTTAGCGAAGAGGAGGAACCAGGTATGACACAGCTATGGTGGAATTATAATACGAGCGGCAAGATGAGACATGCTTAGTGTACAGCTGCTCCCGAAAGCAAAAAAAAAAGAAGAAGAAATAAAAGTAATTCTGAGTCATTTATTTCATCATCATGAGAGAACCTGACCCCTGTTTTAACTCAAACATTTGGGGAAGTCTTAAGTATGAGCTGGTGCTTGCACAGCACTTACAGAGGTGTGACACAGTACCCTCCTAACCCTAACCCTCCTGATGACTCAAGGAAGCGCTGACTGTTGGACAGAGTCAGTTCCCTCATAAGGGCTTATTGGTGATGTCACAATGATGCCGGGGGCGACATAGCTCAGGAGGTAAAACCGATTGTCTGGCAGTCAGAGGGTTGCCGGTTCAAACCCCACCCTGGGCATGTTGAAGTGTCCTTGAGCAAGACACCTAACCCCTAACTGCTCTGGCGAATGAGAGGCATCAATTGTAAAGTGCTTTGGATAAAAGCGCTATATAAATGCAGTCCATTTACCATTTACCATGCCAGCCTGTGACAAGCGGGTTAGATTGAGGCTTGTCTGTGACAGAGGTATTCTTCAATGATATCACAATGAAGCTCAGCTATGACAGAAGGATTTATTGATGATGTCCTAATAAAGAAAAATCACCTTTTCGGTCCTCCAAGAAGTCCCCAGATATCCACTGCAGCCTTGCAGTCAGTTAAAATTGTTATTATTATTATTATTTTTAATTAACGGCAAACTATAGAGCAATGTGTGTTTTTTTCTGGCTGATGGCAGTCTGGGGGTACTCTCAACTACAAACTGAAAACAGTGATCCAACATGATTGTAGTTAATATATCTTTTTTTTTTTACTTTCAGCGTTTCTTGGGCAACGAATGTAATTTATCACTCTGTTTGTGCAATTCAATACATATTAAAATCAAATAAAAGGTCAATGAGAATAATTAGAAATACATTTTTTTTTACATTGTCGCAAAGTGCTGAAGAGAACACTTCATTCTGTGAAAAACAGAAAACTGCACCGTACTCTGAATTTGAAGATTGGTTGAGGAACAGGTCAGAAATGAATAGGAGAGGACCATCATTCCTGTGGCCATTTATCAAGTGTGTGTCAACACTGAAGGCAGCTGGGAAGGGAAAGCCCTGACTTTGACATGGCTGCTGTTTGCAATATTAATAACACACAGTTAAAACATAACTTCCATTCCTTCTCCTTTTGTGGTGAGCTTTTCTGAAACAAATACCAAAGGGCACGGTGAGGGGTGGGGACAGGGTCATGGGTCAAGGAGGTGCGGGATGGTAGTATTTTGGGTGTTCACTTCCAGTTAAGAAATAACACTCTTATCCATACTCCTTTTGTTGGAGCGTGTGTTGATAGGGAGGATGCAGGCCGAAGGGCAGGCCTGGAATCTATGGACACAAGAGAGTACTGTGTTCTCAAGCGTGTACTTTCACGCAAGGATGAAGTGTTCAAGTATCAGTCAGAGAGAGAGAGAGAGAGAGAGAGAGACTTTGCCTTAAAAAAAATCCTTTATTTAACATAATGAGAGATGAAGAGAGATTAGAATCGGAAAATTGTGTAATTAATCATTTTGAATTCATGTAGAAATGGAGGGCAAAATAAGGGTATTTTCTATTTGTCAGAACTGCTTTCTGTGTAATTGTAAATTATTACATTTTGAATAATGTTAGGGGTGCACTGATGATGGGAATGATGATGATGATGTGTATGATTTTTGGTTGTGGGATTGGTCTTTTGATATTATATCTTAAACATTTTATTTTATTTCAGTCAAATAATATAAGAGGGATCCATTCATAAAAGTCACAGCTACATAACACTTGCTATAAATATCATATAACCAATCAGACCACTCACTTTCATAAAACTTAAATACTTAAGCATTTCTGCATTTTCACTGTAATATGCAAAGTGCAATATAAATATTCATTATGTATTATTGTTATGATACAAAAAAGAAAAAGGAGCACGACTATCAATTTACAATGATAAGAAACGTAATTAGAAATAAAGCTGTTTATGAAAAAAGCCAATAAAATCGTTGACAAAAATCACTGCGCTCCTTGATCACAGCGCCACCTGCCGTTCAGTAACATTCGCGTTACAGACGTCACCTTTTGCGTAAATTTCATGCGTCGACTTCTGTGGTACGTCATTCACGCGTCTCGCATTCAACTATACACATGTGAGTGTCAACTTTACTGCTTACTGTAACAGTTTAACAACGTGAACCTATATATTTTTTGTGCATCCATTTGAAAAAATAGCTGCAGACTAGAATGGCGCAAGTCTAACATGGCTGGCTACCGTGTTTATTAAATGTCATTTTCCAGACTTATTACGTTAATGGCTAAAGTTGGCTTGCGAGCTAATCCAATTGGATGTTCGTTTTGCTAGGCGCTTGTTAGCTTGCTTGTACTGCGTTACTACGAAGCCTAGTTAAATACCTTTTATTCTTAACTCGGGCATATACCTCACTGCATTAGCAAATGCATTTTGTAGCCCGTTGGGACTGAGGTCCCAGCTTGCGAACATGTGTTAACCAGCTTTAACAACAACACTTGGTTAAAACTTAGTTGCTAAGTTAAACTGCAAGTCGCGCCTGGATAAGAGCGTATGTTAACGGAATGTAACACAACGTTCTGATTAACTCAAAAGTGCTGAATCGAGTCCCTTTTCAGATCGGGTATCTGTATTTCAGGTTCATGTGCTTCGTTGATTACATTTCCTTGTGAAGATTATTTTAATGTTGAAACGTCGTTTGCTATTTCATTGCTTATTCAGTTGTCAACTAAACTAAATTTTTGTTTTAAGATTGTGAACTCAATCAAACCAAAATCCGGCGAAAGTAAACCACAAGAGAAAGAGCCGCATCACAAGTGACTGAATCGTCCACCTGTTGGGAAGAAAAAGAGGCGTCAGGACGAGGGATGACGGAAGGAACGGAAGAAAAGAACCCGAGGCCATGGAAAGTTGGAGGAAATAAGAGAAAGGGACATGGAAAGGAGGAGAGAGGGCGAGGCAGCGGAGGCGAAGCGGGAACTAAGAAACGTCTGGACGCGATGAGCGTGGGCTACTTCCGCAGAGTGAGCGAGCGGCTGGAGGAAGGGTTCGCCGAGGAGGAGGAGAAAGGTGGGATTGGGGGGGGGGGGGGGGGTGGAAGACGAGATGGATGGGCGGATGAGTGAAGGGCAAAACGAGCGAGCAAACCAGCTGTAGATTCACGGGAAGGGCTGGCGACAGAGATTTAAATCTGTGGCTCAGACTAGGACAAAAAATGTTTCTTTAAGTTTCAGGTGCTACAAACAGTGAGTTGCTGATAATCAGCGAAGAGAGATGTGTTTCAGGCGTAAAAGCAGATGCTTTTTGTGGTGTAGAGATTACAGAGTAAGTGCTATATCTACCCACAATAGCTTTTCTTCCAATGGTATTTAACAGCCTAGTAAATAGACTGTGTGTTCCTCAGACAGTGACTGAAGGTGTTTCTTTCTTGTCCTCCTATCTCTGGAGAAAGATCTTGAGCTTGTTACGTGAAATACTTTAACAATTCAGATGCCAATATTCAGAACAAATGATTTTTTTATGGAATTGTATTTGAATTGTATACTTCATGAATTCGGACCCTGACATTATAACGACCAAACTCTCCCGCAGTGCTGTTTGTGGAGAATGTGCTGAGTGAAGTAAGGGGGCGGGCTCTCCTGGTTGCCACGGATATCACAGGCAGCGTCACCCTGCAGCGGCTGCTCCCATTGGCCGGTCCTTCCCAGGTGGTGGAGGTGTTGTCTGAGCTGGGCGGAGCCTCCGGGCAGGAGTTCAAAGCCGCGTCATGTGACCGATGCGGGGGGCACGTGGTGGAGACGGCGCTGAGGCAGGTGCCCAGGTGGGCAGGTAAGACCTGGAGACAGACATACGAACCACGGCAGCCATACAAAAAGTTGCCTGGGACTGACAAAAAGTTGCCTGGGACACACAGACAGCTATGCAGAAACATTGCATGGAACACAAACAGCCTTGAAGAGAAGTTGGCAGGGACTGACCGAAAGTTGCTTAGGTTACACTGGCAGTTATGCAGAAATGTTGCTTGGAACATAAACAGCCTTGAAGAGAAGTTGGCAGGGACTGACAAAGTTGCTTAGGTTACAGCCAGCAGTTATACAGAAAAGTTGCTTGGAAAACAAACAGCTTTGAAGAGAAGTTGTCAGGGACTGACCGAAAGTTGCTTAGGTTACACTGGCAGTTATGCAGAAAAGTTGCTTGGAAAACAAACAGCTTTATAGAGAAGTTGGCAGGGACTGACAGAAAGTTGCTTAGGTTACACTGGCAGTTATGCAGAAAAGTTGCTTAGGAACACAAACAGCCTTCAAGAGCAGTTAGCAGGGACTGACAATCAGGCATACAGAAAGTTGCCTGAGGACGGAATGGTGGGCAAGCAGAGTTGGGGAGGAGCCTGTCCCTCCATAGCAGTGGGATAATGTGTATCCGTCCTGCAGGGCAAACCCTGGAGGCCTCCAAAGAGTCCGCAGAGGAGACGGAAGCGGAGGATTGTGGGATACTGGAGGCCCAGGCCCTGGCTCTGTCGCGCGCGGTGACGGAGGACGTGACGGAGTTCATCACGCACACGCACGGCTCCCACGTGACGCGCACGCTCACACACCTGCTGGGGGGCTGCCTGGAGCCAGAGCGCTCCCGCACACACCCAGGTGAGGGCTAACGCTCCCGCACACACCCAGGTGAGCGCTAACGCTCCCGCACACACCCAGGTGAGCGCTCACGCTCCCGCTCACACCCAGGTGAGCGCTAACGCTCCCGCGCACACCCAGGTGAGCGCTAACGCTCCCGCGCACACCCAGGTGAGCGCTAACGTTCCCGCACACAACCCAGGTGAGCGCTAACGCTCCCGCACACACCCAGGTGAGCGCTAACACTCCCGCGCACACCCAGGTGAGCGCTGACAGTGTGTGTGTGTGTGTGAGAGTGAGAGTGTGAGTGTGTGTGTGTGAGAGTGTGTGGGTGTGTGAGAGTGAGAGTGTGTGAGTGAGAGTGTGTGTGTGTGTGTGTGTATGTGTGTGCGAGTGTGTGTGCGAGTGTGTGTGCGAGAGAGTGTGTGAGAGAGTGTGTGTGTGTGTGTGTGTCTGGTATAAACTCTCTCTCTCTGTTGTGTATAGGGGGTAAAATGCAGAAGACCAGCCCTCAGCTGGTGGATTTTGAGGCTCCTCTCTCTTTTGGACCTGCTCTGAAGAAGCTGGCCCTGTCTCTGATGGACCATATCCACAGTGAGTCTCTACTCATAATCCCCTACTCTGGCTGTCCCACACAGTACAGCCACGGCCCCACTGTACAGCCACACCCCTACAGCACAGCCACACCCCCACAGCACAGCCACACCCCCACACACTATAGCCACACCCCCACAGCCCCACTGTACAGCCACACCCCCACAGCACAGCCACACCCCCACTGTACAGCCACACCCCCACACACTATAGCCACACCCCCACAGCCCCACTGTACAGCCACACCCCACAGCACAGCCACACCCCCACTGTACAGCAACACCCACACAGCACAGCAACACCCACACAGCACAGCCACGGCCCCACTGTACAGCCACACCCCTACAGCACAGCCACACCCCCACACACTATAGCCACACCCCCACAGCACAGCCTCACCCCTTTAGCACAGCCCAACCCCCACAGCACAGCCACACCCCCACACAGTATAGCCACACCCCACACAGTATAGCCACACCCCCACACAGTACAGCCACACCCTTTAGCACAGCCACACCCACACAGCACAGCCACACCCCCACACAGTATAGCCACACCCCCACACAGTACAGCCACACCCCTTTAGCACAACCACACCCCCACAGCACAGCCACACCCTTTAGCACAGCCACGCCCCCACAGCACAGCCTCACCCCTTCAGCACAGCCACACCCCCACAGCACAGCCTACCCCCACAGCACAGCCTCACCCCTTTAGCACAGCCACACCCCACAGCACAGCCTCACCCTTTAGCACAGCCCAACCCCCACAGAACAGCCACACCCCTTTAGCACAGCCCAACCCCCACAGAACAGCCACACCCCTGTAGCACAGCCACACCCCTTTAGCACAGCAACACCCGCACAGCACAGCCACACCCCTTCAGCACAGCCACACCCCCACAGCACAGCCACACCCCTACAACACAGCCACACCCCCACACAGCACAGCCACACCCTCAGGGTGTGTCCATATCCGAGGTTCTGTAGTGTACTATAATCTCTCGTGTCTCTGTCTCTCCCGCCAGCGTGTGTGACGAACGCAGTGGCCAGCACCGTGCTCCAGGCTATGCTGGCCGTCTGCCACAGGAAGAGGCCCAAGCTCTGCAGGAAGCTGACCAAAGGCATTGTGGGATACTTGACGTCTCTCAGCGCCGCACCTGGAGTCAGGTGAGGGCTGCTCTTTGTACGCTGTTCCCCCATCACAGTGCACTGTTAGGATTTTGCCGTGTTAAATATGCGTGCACATTCAGTGCATAAACATACGACACAGGAACAGTGTTTACAGTAATGCTGTGCCGGTAATCGAAACGATGCAAATGACTGCCGCTGAGTGGGTGATCCTGTTAAGGCGCTGTTGAAGCGCGTGGACGGGCCCCCGCGGTGTGGTGTCAATGATTAAATGGGTGTATGGTAATTTAACGGGTGTGTGGTAATTAAACATGTTCCTTTCTTTCTCAGCCCTCTCCTGGTGTTTCTGAAGGACCAGGCTTGCAGCCGGCTCATTGAGAAGGTCCTCCAGGTGTCCCACAAGGCCCTGCTCCGTGACGTCTACAAGAACCACCTTAAGGGTCAGCTGGTCAACCTGGCAGTCCATCCAATCGCAAACTTCCCGGTGCAGAGACTGACGGCCGCGTCCAGCGGTTACAAGATGGTAGGCGACCTTCGACTCGTGATCACGACCTTTGACCCACGACCATGACCTTTGACCCGCGACCATGACCTTTGACCCGCGACCATGACCTTTAACCCTGCTTCGCCCTATGAGGGTTTTCACACCAGCAGGGCACACTAGGATATACTTAACCTTGGGGCTAAAGAAGCCTTGATCTCCAAGCTAAGCTCTTGTCTCAAGTTCAGATTCAAATATGCTTTATTGGCATGACCACATATATACATAGTATTGCCGAAGCGTGATTTATGTAAACGGTAAATTCTCTCCCTCCCTCTCCCTCGTCTTTCCCTCCCTCAGTTTCACTCGGTGTTTGAGGAGCTCGTCGAGGGCCTCGAGGCCATCCTGGCGGCAGGTCACATGGGAGTGATAGTACAGCTGACGGACAGCTGCGTGGATCGGGAAGAGATGCAAGGCCGGCTGCTACAGTGCCTCCTGGAGGTGAGGCTAACTCACTGCATGCTATCGCGATTAAAAGCTGTGTTTTGTTGGGAGGGACAATTTTCATGAACTCCTGTGTAGGAGGAGTTATGGCTTGTCATCAGTGAGGTACTGATTTGAACCAGTCTGGAATAACGTTTCTGATTGGTTCATTAGAGTCCGTGATTGACAGAACATCACGGCACCACCCATGATAGCAGTTGGTGAATTCTCCCTGTATCATCAGCACCTGTGAGTGTAATTGTGTGTTTCAGACGTGAGCCTGGTACACTTTCAGCTAACAAAAAGTCATCGCAACAGTACTGTTAATGATAGTTACTTAGTAGCAGATTTAAAATTCTCATCATTTAAATGAGCATTAACATAGTGCAGTGGTTTTAAAACTGGACTTGTAACTCAGAGTTTGCAATTCCTTGAACAGGTGCTTGACCTAAATTGCTTCAGTAAATATCCGGCATACAATCCACAATAGTGGATTGGTATGTAAAAATGGAATCTGTGTAAGTCGCCCTGTATAAGTTGTATTTTATTTATACTGTAAGTTTGTGTTGTTGACTTTCTGCCTGCCTCTCCACCCTACCTCACCCCCCTACCCCGCCCCGCCCCACCCCAGGCCTTCCACTGTGCTGCACCTCCCTCCCTCCAAACTTTCTGTCTCCCCCTCTTCCTGTCTCTCCACACTCACGAGGCGTACTACGGTGAGCAGCCAGCAGAGGGAGACACACAGGTCAGTTGATGCGTAATGGCGGGATAAACAGGATGTTTGCCCTCTGACCTCTCTGCTGTTTTTTGTAACACTGAAACTTTTAGCTTTATTTATCGTTTATTTGTATCGAGTCCTATGTTTCTGTCACACCAGCCTATTTTTAACAGTTTACCAACTGCCTTGTTATACATTTATATTTCTTATATATGTATCTTATATACTTGTTATACTTTTGTTTTATCTGAAAAGTGCTGTGAACAATTTGTGAAAGAGCTTTATAATTGTTATAATTATTATTTGCCCAGAGGAGCAGCATAAATGAATATGAATGTAAATATGAAAGAATGCACAAAGGCACACAAGACGTCGCTTAAAATGAGAGAGGTCCGCGGTATAACATGGACATTAAAGAAAATAAAATTAGGTTTTTAAATTTTTACTCTGTGAGCTCACCTCTCTGCCTCCCACGCCTCTACGATTATTAACGATGATCTTTTGTTCCTCTCTAGCGCCCCCTGTCTAACATCTGCTATAACGGCTCCCGCCTGGTCCAGTCTCTGGCCAAGTTCAAAGACCGCTCCGTCCTGCTCAACAGCCTGCGCCTGCTCCCTCCCTCTGACCTCCTGACCCTGGGAACTGACCAATCAGGGAGCCACGTGCTCCAGGCCCTGCTCGTGTCCTCGAGCGACAAGGGGCGGAGCAAGATACTGAGGAGACTGGAGGTGACTGAAGGGGGAGGGGCTACAGTGAGGGAGGGAGGGAGAGAGAGAGGGAGGGAGAGAGGAACACACTAGCACACACACACACACACACAGGAGTGCGATGAAGAAACAGAGTAGTGCATTTCCCTCAGTTGTGTTTATGATAACCATTTTCTACAGTCAGTGTATGTCACATCAGTTTATAAAATGCGTCAGGTTCTTTCTCTCTCTCTCTCGCTCTCAAATTCTTTTTCAAATATGCTTCACTGGCATGACCACACATCATTTTGCCAAAGCAAATTTATACAAAATGCAAATCAACAGTAAGAGTAATATGAACTCTCTCTCATCAGGGTCAGTACGTGCAGCTAGCCTGTTCCAGATATGGCAGTCGAGTTTTAGAGGCAGTCTGGAACAGCGCCACCGTGAGTCAGAAACAAGGAATTGCACAGGAACTAGGTGAGGAGATCTCTTACCGATTTATAATGCTTGATTGAGGTTAAATATTTGGTCTGTCTGTCTGCAAATGTGAAGACATCCATTCAACCGAAGCTACCACCAAAATGGGTGCCGGGTCCAGTTAGGAACCAATGGTTCAGAATGCTCTGGAGCACCTCTGGCTCAAATGCAGTGGTGAAGTAGTTCCGCAATCCCAGAATGCACCTGGGGGACAGTACCAGGCCAAGATCATTCCTGGCTCAGAAGGTCCCAGTTGGCCCTGTTCCTTTCAGGTTCCATGGTCGTGTGTTTCTGCTTTGATTGCAATGTAAATTTAAAAAAAATACAGATGTATTTGTTGAGGGCATGTTGTGTTGTTGCGTTTAGCATGAATTCTCTATCGCAGTGCTCCACATACTCTGCGATACTGTCCTTATGTATGAATACCTCAATCTCCCTCTCTGTCCTTCTCCTTCTCCTTTCTTTCTTTTTATCTCTCTCTCCCAGCTCCCAGCGAGTCCGTGCTCCGGTCTGATCAGTTCGCTCGCCACGTTTGGGCGAAATTTGGTCTGACCCACTTTGGGAAGAGGCGGGGCCAGTGGCTGGAAATTCAGACCGGCCAATCAAAGAAGAGGAAGATGTTCAGTGACATTCTGGAGTGAGCGAATCAGAGACAGCGGTGATGGGGGACAGAACACACATTCTCTTGCATCTGAGCTCGTGTCTATGTCAGTTGAAGTCTGGATGCGTGTTCCTGTCATCTTGGACGGTCTCGTCCTCCTTCCGTACTGTAACCCAATAAATCAGCGTTTCAGTTGCATTTTTCCAAAGGCCTTGTGTCTTGACTCTTGTGTTTCAGGAGAACTTAAGAACTAGAATCTGTCGGGAGTACGGTCACCGCCTCTGCCTTTCCTTTAGGTTATTATAATTTTGTCTTTTCCATAGTTTTATTATGTGTATTGTGTTTGCGTTCTCAAATTCAGTTTAGTTTCAAGTCCCCAGTGTTGGCTTTCCGTTGGCGGATCCTTGCCCATTCAGTTGTACGTTTGGAGGGCACCATAGATTTCAATTAAAGTTCTGTAAGAATGGAGCACCTTTGTCTTAACAGGAAGACTGGACATATTTACCCTGAAACCGCTCATTACAAACTGAAATTTGGCACAGAGTATATTTAAAGTATTTTAATTACCGCAAACGAAAAACGTTTTTCAAACGACTGATGTTTCACAGATTACGACGACTTCAATTTAGAGCCGATTTTAGGAGCAGGACTGCCGCAAACGGCAAGGTTAAAAGCTTCAATCAAGCAACGCTGCCATTTACGTGGTGGGGGAAAAAAAAAAAGCTTTTCGGCGACTTCAAAGACTCCGCGCTCGGGTGGAATCGGTAATGCACTGGAAGTCATCCCAGGGCCGCAGTCTTAAGTGATGCCGGGCCGTCCATTTAAATGACGCTCCTGGAATGGCTTGAAACGGTTTTGATCGTTTGTTCACTGGCGCCATTGACAAACGCAAGCCTCAGTGTGTCGCTCGCCCAGGTGTGTACAGGTGAGATAACGGTCTGCTCGGGAGATTTGGGAGGTACCGACAGCTGGGGGTGGGGGAGGGGGGTGTACACGTATTTAGGTGACTAGTGGTTGTCGTACAATGTTTCACAGTGGCCATATTCTAAAGACAGTAAGTACGATACAAGAAACAACAGAAGAAGGCCTCATTTGAGCTGCTGTAGGGAAAGCTTGCAGATGAGCCCCTAACTCCTTTTACATTAACAGTATTAGCATGAAAGAAAAAAATTATTTTTAATTTGCCTACTGACAAAACGATCCTGTGCTGTCCTAAACACATTTAAATCTGCAAGATGTCTTGCTCTGACAACACGGTCACAAAGGTTGAAGCAGAGGTGGGGTCAAGGGGGGAGGCGTTGGCTTCTGTTAACTTAATCCTGTGCTTCCTCCCACCCGAAGCCTGTGGGAAGCCTATCGGAAGACAATGCCTTTCATCAACATACAGAAACTGAAGATGATTTTTTTTTCTCGATGTGGTTAAAAATAAATATTCAATGCCCTTTTAAGAGTAGGCTTTAAAAAAAATGTTTTAGAGTTTTTTCAAAATTCTCAAGTCATTGTTCTAGAACTGCATTGATTTCAGTTACCAGCAGCTGATTGTGACATCAGCATTAGAACTTTCAGTGAAGAACATTCTAATCACACATTTGTGATCTCACAACTTGCAGGGCTAAAAGAATTTCCATTGGGAATACGGCTTCATGCTTTCCTCTCTCTCAGATTCTCAATTTTGGCAACAGTTTGATGAGAAAAAAAGGATAGAAAAGAAGGAGCAACCGCCCCCTCGCAGTTTAGACATTTCCAATATCCTCCTTTTACAGCTTTTGCTTCATTGATTTTTTTATTTTTTTTATTTTTAATGTGTGTTGCACTTGTTGTCCTCGTTGTTGCTCCCCTAAAGCTGCCTCCCCCCTCTCTGTTTCTCAGAAAGTCATCGTCGGTCATTGTCAGGGGGATCGTCGCTCTGACCTCCGACCCCACGGCGCTACGGACGCCGTAGTGTGACTGCAGGTTGCTATGCAACACACACACACACACACAGACGCACAAAGCCTCCCTTTGCTTCGCCGCTCTCGCGCAGCCAAACGCCAGTCAATCCACGCCGACATAAACAAATCCGATTAAGGAAGAAAGAGGGGCTGTTTCAGTGCCCCCGAGAGGATCGCTTCTGTAACTGCGGCTTCACAATGGTCTCCCCCCAAGGAGGCGTGAAATCACAACGCCGGTTGTCACGGAGATGCATGGCGACAATTACGAGCGCATTCGTTTTTTCAAGACAAAACAAAACCAACACAAAAAAAGAAAGCAATAATGCCTCGGCACAGAGAGCCTGACTACAGCTCCCAGATGAAGCTTGCTGATTGTGCTTCAGAGCTACACGCAGGCGGACGTGTCGTATTGATTTTTGCGATGTGTTAGATGCTATATTGTGTTGCTTCATTTGTTTTTCTGAAATTCTCATCTGTAGTTTCTCACATTTCTCTCCTGCCAACCCAACCCCCCTGCTGTTTCTTTCTCTGTCTCTCTCAGTTTAAATTCAGGGCAATTAGTTTGCTATTGGCATGACATACAACAGGTAGATATCATCAAAGCAAACACAATCTCTCTCTCTCTCTCTCTCTGTCTTTCTCTCTCTCTTTCTCTGTCATGCACACATGCGTGCGCACACACACACACACCAAGGGAATATGCTACTGCATATTCACCTAGGGGAGAGACCATACCACTACACATTCACCGAGGAGAGAAACCACACCACTGCATACTCACTCAGGGGAGAGACCATACCACTGCATATTCACTCAGGGGAGAGACCGTACCACTGTGTATTCACAATGTATAGACATGTTACATACTCACCTGGAGGGAGACCAATGCATATTTACTGCAGAGAGAAACCATCCCTCTGCTCTTTAATGTGGGAAGAATTTAAATTCCTCTTCATCTTGAGAGAGAAAAAAATGTATATAATGCACCATACATTCTAATGATAAATAATATTGAGCAAATGAGACTGTGTCCACATTAAGATTCTTCTCGCAGAAACGCTGGTGTCACATATCAGACTTTTTCAAAACTTGAAAGAATTTTTTGATTGATCTTCCACAGCCTTTGATATAATCCTTCATTCTGTTTCATCTCCAGACAAGTGGGTTTTATTATTATTTTTAATGCTAATCTGACAACGTCAGTGCTCTCACGCTCTCACTTCACAATGTTGCATGATGAGCTTATTTATTTATTTATTTATTGCCATACAACTACATGTATGTACATGTACAGCCATCTTCAAGCTGCAGACATGATCATCCAGACCATGCTGCTCGAATGCAACTGAAAAGGCGTGGTTTTTTTCGGGGGAACGGAAAGGGAAAGTGTGCAGGAGCGCTGAGCGAGCGTATCGACGCGGGGAGTCAGCAGGGTCGTCGTCCCCCCCCCCCCCCCCCACACTCGGCAGGGCTTGGGGGGGGGAGAGGAGTCTGCTTCCCGACTCTCATCCTCGTGTTTCAGGCGTGGCGTCGCTAATGCAGGTGATGTCAGGCGGCGTACCTGTCCAGGCCGGGCACCAGCCTGACCGAGTCGGTATATAAGGAGGCAGCAGCGTTTATTTAGTTCTTTCTTTCCAACAGGACTTCGGGGAGAGGCAGAAAGAGAGAGAGAGAGAGAGAGAGAGAGACTCACACGCGGCGTTGTTGGAAAAAACAGGACCAGGAAATCACAGGATCTTGGGCAGGACTGTTGAACAGAAGATTAAAAGGAGCTCACGGACATCCCTTCCCACGGGCAGATTTGGTGAGAGCAGGGAAAACTGGGTGATGTAAACGCACTGAAACGGATACACGGTCGCCCCAGCGGGACCTGCGCCTCATTGGCTATCATCCTTTCTGGGGGAAGAACCGGTCTGAACCAGATCCACCGGGGCTCCTCCACACTGATTGGCCATCCGCTGGGGCTCCTCCACACTGATTGGCCATCCACTGGGGCTCCTGCACACTGATTGGCTGCAGTGGTGAGGATTGGACATCTGCTGCGGTCTGTGTGGCGATGCTGTGCGGCCGCTATCACAGGTTGCTGTTGCTGTAACTCGGTGTTTTCTGTTGAGTAGCGTCCAGAATAAATTTAGGTCACACCGGTTACACCATACACTGTAAATTATCGTTGTTGTAATTCTGACCAATGGCTTTACAAGAGGTGTGTGGCTTTCGGGACAGCCCTGTCTACCCCAGGTGGAACACCCCTGCCTCTCTCTCCATGGCAACAAGTGACAACATTCTGCACTCCACCGTGTGGGAAGCGTTGGAGGGGCCGAGCACTGCGAGGGGGAGGGACGGCGAGGGTCCGCTGAGCTTGTACATACCTGACCCGGAGCACCTTTCCCAGAATCCCTTGCAGGCCGTCGCCCCGCCTTTCGAGCTGTGCCACGGCACCACCACGCTGGCGTTCGCGTTCCAGGGCGGGGTGATCGCGGCGGGCGACACCCGGGCGAGCTGCAGGGGGCTGGTCTGCTCCCCGGACTCCCTGAAGGTCCTGCCGGTGCACCGGCGCCTGCTGATGACCACATCCGGGAGCGCCGCCGACTGCATCCTGTGGAAGTGCATCCTGTCCCGCGAGCTCCGCCTCTACCAGCTCCGGCACCGCCGCCAGCTGTCCGTAGGGGGCGCCGCCAAGCTGCTCTCGCACATGCTGCACCCCTTCAAGGGCACGAACGTGTGCGTGGCCGCCATGCTGTGCGGATGGGAGGGAGAGGAGAACCGGTGGGAGGAGGAGGAGGAGGGGAGGGGTGGACGCCAGGGAGGGGGCGGAGGGAGGCGGAGTTCGGGGGAGAGCGGGGGACAGGGGAAGGCGACCAGCAGAATGGACGGGAATGGAGGGGGACAGGAAGAGATGGAGAGAGAGACGGAGCCAATCGGAGGGAGGGGCAGAGAGGGACAGTCAGTTGGAATAGGAGGGAGAGAGGCAGGGCCAATCAGAGGGCGAGGCAGAGAGACAGAGCCAATCGGAGGGAGAAGTAGAGCGGTACAGTCAGTTGGAATAGGAGGGAGAGAGGCAGGACCAATCAGAGGGCTAGGCAGGGAGACAAGGCCAATGGGATGGGGCAGACCTGAGGGGGAGGGGTGGGAAACAGACATAGTAAAGGACGATCCATTCAGCACCAGCAGCCGTTCAGAGGTGCCCGCCGAGGGGGCCGGGGGGGCCGGGGTGGGGGAGACAGAGGGAGAAACCGGGGCTCCAGGGGCCGAGGGGGAGGGGGAAACTGTCCTGGAGGGGCCGGGCTGTGCAGTCAGGAGCCCAGGGCCCTCGGGCCCCGCGGGGCCCCGGCTGTACTACGTGTGCAGCGACGGCACCCGCCTGCAGGGGGAGCTGTTCTCGGTGGGCTCCGGCTCGCCCTACGCGTACTCGGTGCTGGACGGCGGGGTGCGCTGGGGGATGGGCGTGGCCGAGGCCTGCCGGCTGGCCCGCGAAGCGGTTTACCGAGCCGCCCACCGCGACGCCTACTCCGGCAACTGCGTGGACCTGTACCACGTCACCGCCACCGGGTGGCGCCGCAGAGACAGGGAGGACCTGAAGGAGGAGTACTACAGAGAGAGGGAGGGAGAGAGGGAGAAGGTGGAGGAGAGGAGGAGGGAGAGAGAGAGGGAGGGGAGGAGGCAGGAGGAGGAGTAGGAGGAAGAGAAAGTGGGGGAAATGTTGCAGGGGTGGAGGGAGAGACGGGGAGGGGAGGAAGGATGAGGAGGAGGAAGAGAAAATGGGGAAATGCTGCAGGGGAGGAGGGAGAGAGAGAGGGAGGGGAGGCGGAGGAGGAGGTGGAGTAGGAGGAAGAGAAATTGGGGGAAATGCTGCCAGAGGGGAGGTTAGAGAGTTGGGGAAAAGAATGTGGGGGAGTGCTGGGGTGAGGCATAGACTTTCTGCCCAATGGTAGACCGGCTGTGGAACTCTGGGAATTGTGGTCTTTCTCTGAGAACACTTAACCCAACTGAATATTTCCAGTCATTTAATTGTAGTAAAAAAAAACATATTGTTTCCTAACTTTAAAAGGTTTTTTATTTTTATTTTTTTTAGCCAATACGCCTCCTATTCACCTTTCCCCCTGTTTTTCTTTACTGTTTCGTTTATTGTTCTCTTTATGTGTGGCTACCAGCACTATCCTGGTTAGAGAACTGGACTGAAAAGTTGTGAGTTCAGTAGCTGCCATTATGCCCTTGACCTGGGTACTTAAGCGGAATGGCTTTCTGTAAAAAAAAATCCAGCTGTGTAGGTGGATTGTTTATAAAAATGCAATCTGCGTGAGGCCCTACTGGATAAGAGTGTCTGCTAAATGCTGAAATGTAATATAAAGTGTTAGTTGGTAGGTAGGTAACCAACACTTTATATTACATTCTATTTCTCCATTCATTGTAAAAATGTATGTTTGTGTACAGTAAAAAAATAACTATACATCAGGAATGAAATGTCTCATTTTTAAGAGGGAACGTTAGATAATGAAGACAAAGTGGAGGGGGAAAGGGTGGACGAGGGGTAAAAGTTGGGAAGAGGTAGAAGAAATGAGAGACTTGTTCTTACACGAGGACCAACGAAAATTTAACATGAAATCAATAAAATCAAATTGAGACCACCGAGGACAAAGGGGGCGCCCATATGTGGACCTTCGAAAGATCAGTGACGCACTGCCTCCGTCTGCACGTTTTGTCGTGAGGGGTTTCATAAAACCGGCGGAACTGCGTCATTCGTGCAAATTCATTACAAAGATGGCGCTCGCTAGTGTGCTGGGGGGTGAGTCTGCGGATTTTTCGCTCCGTAGTGAGCGGCCTTTTGCATTCGGTGCTAGCTGGGATCAGACCCAACTGGGCTTCGGAACGTCCGCCGGCGATGGTCTCAACTTCGCTGTGAAAAATCCTCTTCTTCCTGAGGATGAAGACGGCCCTGAGAGAAGGATCGAGTTTCTTCATGGAACAACAACGCTGGCTTTCAAAGTGAGTGTTATTGTAATTGTATTGCTTTTGACGCGCGTTTGAGACGCATTTTTGGTTGGCGAAGAAGTTAATGTTCAATGTTAACTTGGAGTTGAACTTTTCATGCTCTTTGTATCTGGTAAATAGTGTAGCTAGAGTTGGCTAGGTTGTTAATGTTGCTAGCGCATCCTTGGCTAACTACAGCGTCGAGTCACTGTCACAGTTTGAATTGACTGCTAAGCTAACTTGCTGTCTAAGTATGAAATCACCAAATTTAGCCATTAGCTTAGAGTAGTTAGCGGAATGTCCGGGAGGTACGCGGTTATTTACGCCAGAGAATAGTTTTTGCTCACAGATGTGAGCAGACTGGATTCTCTCTAGCACAATTATGTATCAAAGCTAGCTAGCTGGCAGATAAGAAAGCTAATGTGATTTGCGTGTCAGCTAGCTGTAAGACACGAATATGTTCTCACAATGCCTTCTGATACGGCTGTAACGTTTACTTAATCACAGAGAGCTAGATAGCTAGCCAGGTTGTGCAAAACGACAGACGACATTTCTTGCTTGATAACTAGTTTTCTGTTTTTATTTATTTATTTATTTATTTATTTATTTTTACAGTTAATTAAAACTTTTTGTTTTAAGCGGAAGAACTGGTAATTATTCCTCCCTCACTGGTATTGAGTAGTTAAACAGGCTAGTTAACGGTATTCCTGCTCAACGACTCAGTTCCAGCATGGCGTTATCGTGGCCGTGGACTCCCGGGCGACGGCCGGCTCCTACATCGCCTCGCAGACGGTGAAGAAGGTGATCGAGATCAACCCGTACCTGCTGGGCACCATGGCGGGCGGCGCGGCCGACTGCAGCTTCTGGGAGCGGCTGCTGGCGCGTCAGTGCCGCATCTACGAGCTCCGCAACAAGGAGCGCATCTCCGTGGCGGCCGCCTCCAAGCTGCTGGCCAACATGGTGTACCAGTACAAGGGCATGGGTCTGAGCATGGGCACCATGGTCTGCGGATGGGACAAGAGAGGGCCAGGTACGTAGGCCTGAGTGTGTCCACGGGACTACTCTGGTCAACTGAGTGCACCTGCGTGTGATTCATTTGAGTCAGACTGGGGATGTATTGTGTGTATTATGAAGGAAGTGGGGATTGGAATGTTTGCTTGATGATGTCATGGGCTAGGTTATCAGGTAAGACAAGAGGTTTTAAGATTCTGATTGGGGGGGGTGTTTTGAACAATTGAGAGAGGACTAAGCAACTCCATTAGGTCCCTGTTTTCAGAACGCCATATTAGCTCAGTGTTAAAAACTGCAAACGGTCTGTTCAGAATTTTTAATACCATGAGCCTATGGTAAAGACAGAAAATCTTTTTGGATCGGAGTAAGTCTATTTTGGCAGGTCGTCTCCAAATAAAGCCACTGTATGGGAAACACTGGGCCAGCTCATCCCTAAGGAGCTAGTAGTTACTAAAGGCCTAGCACCCACAGACCGGTATCCAGCCTAGCAACCACAGACCGGTATCCAGCCTAGCAACCACAGACCGGTATCCAGCCTAGCAACCACAGACCGGTATCCAGCCTAGCAACCACAGACCGGTATCCAGCCTTTCTGTAGTGAGAGGACCCACCCAGCACCTTGGAGCTGAAATGTAGATGGCACAACAGATCATGCTAACCTTCCTGGAAATGAGGTATCAGCTGCCCCACGATCAGCTTGCAAATGTAGCGCTTTGATAAAAGCGTTTAAAACATAATTAGACCAAGTCCAGCCTTCTGTACTGAGAGACCACCAGCCTTGGAGCGTTAGATGGAACGATCTCTAACTTCCGAATGGGCTAATAAGTGCGAATGAAATTTTTATAATCTTAAACTATCAATTCGCCACGACAGGCTATTAACGTTTGGCAACATGCATCTGTGTGGTAACTAACACAGTAACACGCACTTAGTGGCAACATGCAATCCTATGAGGTTACTCGCTTTAAGGGCTTTTCCTAAGGCTTGCTTCTAGACTTGGAGCACCCAATTACTCAGTGAAAGCAGGTGATTACAAGGCTGTCTCAGGTCACCTGGTTTATTGGGTCTGAGTCGGTTGCTGATTTTTAGGCGAAAAAAACTAAACAAAAACCAGCAGACCCTGCGGCTCTCCAGAACGAGGATCGCGATTAGCTGCTCTTAGAGCTGTTGCGAGGGCCTTGAATCAGACAGGGCCATTATCAATAAATCATTTCCTCACCCCGGCAATTTAAGGTTAGTTAAAACCAGGGCACTGAAAAAGTGGATCCATGTGTAAAACTTAATTCAAAACAATCGGGATAAATTGCCTGACCGTTTGTTGCTGCCGGTTATTCTTTTAGAGTTTAGACCAGGCGTTCACAACTAGGGCCAATACATTTCAGGATTTTGTGCTGACTACTGCTCTTAATTATTTAATTAGCTCAAATCATATATTGATCGGACAATTGCATAAGCACCAGCTCCAGCCACAAACTGCCTAGGGGTTTTACCATGCTCAAGTACTGGAGTAAACCAGCATTTATAGTTTATAGAGCTGTCAGAAAACTGAAACTAAAGTAACTGATTGCAACAAAAACCAGCTGGCAGACTTGTCCTCCAGGAGCGGAGTTGTCCAACCCAGTTTAGACGATCAATGTAAGGAGGGAGTTGTATGTCCAAATGTTCACCGTTGAGTCACAGGAGAAGTGTGTACAAAGTACGTATACACATGTACACACACACACACACACACACACACACAAAACAACAACTGCGTGTAAATAGATAATAATAATAAACTTTATATAGCTAATTTTGAACAGAAAGTGCCAATCAATGTGCTTTACAGAAAGATAAATGAGTAGGTAAAACTAACAGTAAAACACAAAAGGACAATAAAATACACAAACATGTAAAATAGCAATAAAATGATGATAACCTAAATTAATCATAACCGTGAATACATAAATAAATAAATAACATTTATGGATGCAGTTGTGGTTCCCCGTATTGATTCCGCAGTATTCCTGGACAGAAAAGGTGAGAAGCAGAAGTGAGCGAGGGCATAAACATTACATCATTAACAATTTAAGCCGGGAGACAGAGAGAGTTCCTCATTCAGACCCCTGGGCTCTGCTGTGTCCAAACGCATAGATCCGAAACGCTTGCCTTCTGAGAGGTTTATTCACTGGTTACACTTTAATTAAAGCTGCAGCTATGCCTGTGTAGTTAAATTGTGACTAGTTTGATAACTAGAGTTTATTATTGAGTAACTCCCATCGTAGGTAACATGGAAAAAGAGTTTACGCTATTCTTAATCGCACGTGAATATTTTGAAATATTATGTTTACACTCATTGGCCATATTTTCATGATGCACTAGGAATAAACCTTTTCTGTTTATTTCACAATGCGTCTGTATGATACAGAATGAGATTTCATTTTAGCAGGAGAGCTATAACAGGGCTGGCCTTGTTTCACGTGTTTAATTAAGAACACTGCTGACTTGTTTTCCCCCGGTGCCTACGCTGGTGTTTTGGCTTATTTTTCTCTCGTTCTACTAAGTCTCATTCCTGCAACTGATTGGAGTGCTCCAGTTTTTATTGGGTTTTTACTTTGGGGAGTTTGCCTGGGTGAGGAAATTCTGTGAGAATGTTAACCTGGTGAGGTGTGCGTGTGTTTGCGTTTGTGCATGCCTGCATGCGTTCATTTGTGTGTTCTAGGTTTGTACAAATTGGCTTTTTGTAGGCAAATAAAATGGTGAGTGTTGTCCATTTAATTAAGGCAAAATAAAAATGGGACATGCATAGGTTTGACTGAAATACTGACCACTGCAGTTGGAGTGCGCTGCATGTGGGTGCTGTTCCCTCCCCCCACACACAGGGGGCAGTGCAGCGCTTGAGCTGTGACTCCCGGAACACAGGATTGTTGTGTGGGGAGGGCGATGCCGGGCGATCTCGCCGGAGGATTGCGTGGCTTCGCCCTTTAGGCGCACGACTCGCACTTGTGGTGCTGTTACCTGTGCCTGCCACCGGGGGGAGTAGTGCACTGTAACTCCCGGCAGAGTTGACCCAGCTAGCAGCAGGGCATGAGGCGTGAACTGCACATTTTAGGAGCGGGTCGCGGTGTCACGGTAGCGACCGCACCGTCACGTTGAGCGATGGCCGGGGGGGGGTGGGTCGGTCGGTCGGTCGGCGGACAGGCCGTGGGGTTCCTGCATTTGTGGCGGAGGTGGCGGGCTTGCGGCCCTGTTCCGTTAACCGCCCTCAAGCTCCGTGTCTCGGTGGGCCTCATCGGCGAGGTGGCTGGCGGGGGGCGGGGGGCGGGGGCGGGGGCGTGGGTGTGGGGTTTGGTGCGGCGTTGGATTTACTCGACTCTAAATTAAGCAGAAATCTCATTAAGGGTGTCGGACACACCGGCCCGCTCTGCTGATGAAGTACCTCAGGGCTTCAAAGCGTTAATCAGCCTGCCAATTAGGAGCAGAAACTAATTAAGTCACAACAGCGCGGCCACTTCAGAGCCGTACCTAGCTGTGCTGTGTCACGCGTGGGCCGGTCTCCACACACTACACGCTTGCTGATTGGATTTGTGAGCTGTCTGTCACTTTGAGTGGCGGTTACATTACATTACATTACATCCAGAGCGACTTGCACAACTCTTACAATAGCATTTACATTTGCATCCATTCATACAGCTGGATGCATACTGAAGCAATGCAGGTTAAGTACCTCGCTCAAGGGTGCAACCGCAGTGTCCCTTTAGGTTACAAGACCAGCTCCTTATCCATCATACTACACTGCCGCCTATACAGAGGCTGCCCCGGTTACACAGTGGCCCTGGTTACGGAGGTTGCCCCGGTTACAGAGGCTGCCCCGGTTACGAAGCCCCGCCCCGGTTACGAAGCCCCGCCCCGGTTACGGAGGCCCGCCCCGGTTACAGAGTGGCCCCGGTTACGGAGGTTGCCCTGGTTACGGAGGTTGCCCCGGTTACGGAGGTTGCCCCGGTTACGGAGGCCGCCCCGGTTACGGAGGTTGCCCCGGTTACGAAGGCCCGCCCCGGTTACGGATGCCCCTTGGTTACGGAGGCTCGCCCTGGTTACGGAGGCCGCCCCGGTTACGGAGGCCCCTTGGTTACGGAGGCCGCCCCGGTTACGGAGGCCCCTTGGTTACGGAGGCCCCTTGGTTACGGAGGCCCCTTGGTTACGGAGGCTGCCCCGGTTACGGAGGGCCCGGTTCTCCTTCCTGTCTCTGTCTTAGGACTGCCCGTCGTTGAGGCCTCTCGGGTTAAGAGGCTTGGACAAGAAAAGAAAAAAACAAAAAATAACTTTGAAGCCATCTGTCATTTTATGCTTTTTAAACGGTTTGCTTCTGAACCCCGTTTCTGTTGCTAATGATTCAGCGATCTGTCATCCCTTAACGTTTGGCAGTAATTTTTGTTGCTTCCATTCAGTCAGTTACATTAAAATATGCTCTTTGTCATGTTGTAAATGGCTGGTTATGCCATTTAGGATTGTTTGCTGTAATGACTGCCATAAAACTGTTCATCATGGTTTGTTTTGGTAATGTGTTTTAAAACGCTCCGGAGTAGATATGCATGCTAATGAGATCCACCTTAAAAAAAGGAAAGAAAAAGAAGTTTATAACATGTAATTCTCTTGAATCTTTTCTTAATTCTTTTTAAAGAACAAGTTTCAAGTTTTAAGAGCCTTTTTTTCTTGTGTGTTTTTTGTTCCATCTCTAATTGTCGGTTGCTTTTCGAACGGTGAGTTGTCATGCTATAATGAATAAGGCGAGGTGCAGTTTGGCTGAATGAGCCTCTGCTCTCGTCATAGGGACAGATGGAATGATACAGTCCTGCTTGTGCGCTTGTCATGTCTTTGTTTTTTTTTCCCTTATGCCCTGCGCCCCCCTTTTTATCCGAATTTGGAATGGCCAATTCAGCACTCGTATCCAGCCCCTTTGCTATGATTTGGGGGGGGGGCACGGGGGTGCCGTGAGCAACACTGCCTCCTCACAGCGAGGAGGTTGCGAGTTCGCATCCCGACGTGGGCCTTTCTGTGTGGAGTTTGCCTGTTGCCTGGTGACTGAACCCTCTGTAACCGTGAGCAACGCTACCGGCCACAGTTGGCGCTGGTTGGGGTTTGGGGGGTTTGATCCCAGGCTGTGGGCGCCCCCCACACACACACACACACACACACTCTCTCTCACTCCTCACACACACACACACACACACCACACACACACACACACAGGCACGCCAGCAGCGAAAGGCAGCCACGCAAGGCGCCAGCCAGCTCGTTGGGAGCAATTAGGGGGTTAGGTGTCTAGGGGTTTATTTTTATTTAGTAGATTATAGAATTATGCATGAGAGGCGTGCGCGTTAGTCTCAGCCGCCGCACCCGCGCACATTTCGTTTAGTCCCGGCGCCGCTGGAGGGGCGTCTGAGGAGCAGCGGTGCCCAGAGACGGGTTAGCCCGCCGTTAATAATTAACCGGGCGCATTTATTATTCACCGGGCTCCGACAGCGCTATTTACGCAGGCCCGGCCTGCCGGGCGGCGCGCCCGCTATTGCGCCGCAGCCCATCTCCGCCGTCTTCCGCTGGCCGGCCCGAGCGGGTTCGCGGCTTCGCGGCCGGGGAGGCTGCATTATTAACCGGCCCGAGGGAGGCGCCGTCCTTACCGCGTGCCTATTTTGGACCGATTAGCGCCGCGAGGAACGCCGCGGGCTGCTCTGCTCGGCATACGACCGCGCAGCTATAACCGTATGCTAATAGCCGTATGCTAATAGCCGTTATACGCTAGCCCGAGGCGGCTAGCGTATACCGGCTATTAGCATACGGCTATTAGCATACGGTCAGCCAGCAAAGGCCGCTGTTGGCCACACCGAGTTGGACTTAATAAGTAGGCGCGTGCAATTGCTGGTGCGGCTGCGTTACTGTTGCTGTTACCGCTGTTAAATTGGGACGCCTTGCCAGCCGTATTTGTAGTGAAGCCGAGTTGGCTTGCCAGCCAACGTTAGCGATCTTTATTTATTGTAGCTAGCGGTTTGGCTAGCAAATCTGGGGCATGCGCTGATTCAAATTATTTCTCACTCCAGTTACATTCTCTCTATCACTGTTTGGCTGTGAGAATGGGAGAACAACTGTGGACCAGTTGGTGTGAATTAAACTTCAACACGCAACAGTTGCGTGTTATTATATTTGTTTTTTCCCTCTTTGAGACTTAGCTTCCTGTCCTGAGGGCATAGGTGGTCCTGAGATAGTATATCTGTAGGTCCTGAAAGTGTCAGTCTGAAGCTCCACCCTCTCCGGTTCATCAACCGATCTGATTGGCTGTCGCCGACTTGCTGGGCGTGGCTTACCTGTGGTGTTCTCTCTCTTTCCGGCTGTGTCATGGCCTGGTGAAACCAGTGATGCAACCTTAGATGGTGCACTAAGGCAGGGGTGTGCTGGTGGGCCCTTTCCGGATAAGACTGGGCAGGTTTTTTGTTTTAGCCCAACGCTAAGGCGCTTGATTCTCGATGTCTTGATCGAAGACCATGATTAGGTAATCTGTCGAATTATTGTGTTGTGATGCTGTTGCTAAAGCAAACCCCCCCCCCTCCCCCCCCCCCCCCACACCAGCCATTTTTGGATAAGACTGGACCCGTCTGTGCTGAATGCGGTGCAATCGGAAGAAGCCGTAAATCTGCCCGCCCAATCAGCATGTGGTAGGGCGTTTCTCTTTGAATGACCGACCAATGAGAAATGAGCTGCTTGAGTCAGGGTGGATCAGAATGAGATCCGTCGGTGTCACGGTAACAAGAAATGCTCCTCCCAGTGTGTTGTGCGTACTTGGAGGGGGGGGGGGTTGGCGGATAATGGGTCAGCCCTGCCCCCTCCCCAGTGAGGCTGCTGTTTGTAGGGGTCAGGGAGGTCGCCCCTGCTAATGTGCTGATGAAGACACCCCATTGATTTCCCATTTGCCCAATGAGTTTATCCAAGGCTGACTAACGCTCATTGGAACTTAATGTCACCGGAATCAATGGAGGTGCACGAGTGTGTGTATGCGTACCTGTCTCTCATGTACAGGACAGACGGGAGAGAGGCCACTCTTAAGAACTATGGTCTCCCCCCCCAAAATGTGCGTGAGTGTACACTTGCACGTATGTGTGTGTGTGTGTGTGTGTTTGATGTATAGAACAGTCAAGGGTGCTTTATCAGAATTACTGCCCCCCCCCCCCCACTGACTCTTATACAGAATCATACACACACACACACACTGCAATGACTGTTGGATGGGCAGACCTATCTGGGGTAGGGGGAGCCTTTCTGGTATGAAACGTATCATAGTCTCATATGAAATGTGGGCCTGTGTTGAGGCTGCATCTCTCCTTCTCTCTGTCTCTGTCTGTCCTTCTTTCTGTCTCTCTGTGTATCTCTCCGTCCGTTTCTGTCTCTCCCTCCCCTGCGCTCTCTCTCTCTCTCTCAGCTGGATCTGAGGTGCCCATTAGCCACACTACACATCAGCAGTGCACTGGGTGTTTTGCGTGCTCGCCTGGTTTTAATGTGCTCGATGGTGGTCGATCCTGATTTTGCACAGCTGGGACGATCATGTGTGCAGCAGCCGTGATGCCGGGGAGAGCTGCATGCTCGCTCCATTTCCCCTCTCTCTCTCTCTCGCTCTCTTTCTGCCTGTCACACACTCACACATTCACTCATTCACTCTCGCTCTATTTCTTCCTCTCTAACTCGATTCAGTTCAATTCAAAATGCTTTATTGGCATGACATATTTCAGTATGTGTTGCCAAAGCTTCGTAAAACACAGTACAATGCACTCTCTGCTTGTCACTCACACACGCACACACACACACAGACACTCGCTCACGCTCGATTTCTGCCTGTCACTTACTCACTCACACACTCACTCACGCTCGATTTCTGCCTGTCACTTACTCACTCACTCACTCACACACTCAATCGCTCACGCTCGATTTCTGCCTGTCACTTACTCACTCACTCACACACACACTCACGCTCGATTTCTGCCTGTCACTTACTCACTCACTCACACACTCACTCACGCTCGATTTCTCTCTATCGCTCTCTTTCTGCTTGTCACCCCCTCACTCACACACGCACACAGGTGTAGGTGTAGAGTGGGGGTGTTATAGTGGGGGCTGTGCTGGTGTTAGTTTCCCGAGAGCGAGGAAATCAGTCCATTAAACAGGCAGCAGCATCCGTGATACTCCAACAGGCTCTATCTGTCTCTCTCTCTCCATAAATCCAGAATCCATATACTTCACTTAATGTGGATATTATTACTGGGTTCAAACTTTTTATTTTATTTTAACTTTTTCTCCCACAGCAGGTCTGTATGGACTGAGGTTAACTCTGTGTGTGTGTGTGTCTGTGTCTGTGTGTGTGTCTGTGTCTGTGTGTGTGTCTGTGTGTGTGTCTGTGTGTGTGTGTGTGTCTGTGTGTGTCTGTGTGTGTCTGTGTGTGTCTGTGTGTGTCTGTGTGTGTCTGTGTGTGTGTGTGTCCCCGCAGGTCTGTATTACGTGGACTCTGAGGGGAACCGTATTTGCGGGGACCAGTTTGCGGTGGGCTCGGGCTCCATGTACGCGTACGGCGTGCTGGACAGCGGCCTGCGCCCGGACCTGAGCGTGGAGGAGGCGTGCGAGCTGGGCCGCCGCGCCATCTACCAGGCCACCTACCGCGACGCCTACAGCGGCGGCACCGTCAACCTGTACCGCGTGCACAGCGAGGGCTGGGAGCGCGTGTCCCAGGAGGACGTCCTGAGCCTGCACCACCAGTACGCCTCCCAGACCGCCTAGCGTGGCCGGGGGGGCGGGGCTTAGTGTGGGGATGGGCGGGGGTTATGTGGATGTGGGTGGGGCTCCCAGAGCAGACGGGGCGGGGGCAAATCTTACAGAAACCGTAGGGGCCGTAGTTGCAGAGACAAGAGAGGTGTTCGGGCATAAAGAGCCAGGCCAGGGGTGGGGCTTACCGGAGGGTGGGCGGGGTTTATGGGGGTGGGTAGGGCTTATGTGGATGGCGTTGGGGCTCACAGAGTAGACAAGGGGGCAAATCTTACAGAAACGTAGGGGCCGTAGTTGCAGAGACAGGCGTTTGTGCGACTGACCCAGGAAAGGGTGTGGCTTACGAAAACAAGGCGTGGCTTAGAGGGAATGAGTGGCGCTACAGGTGGTAGGCTCAGTTAGCCTACAGTGCAGAAATGGGCGTAGCTGTGGACTGGGGGAAGGTCTCTATGCCAGGTTAGGGTGTCAACTCTATGGTGATAAGACTACTGTTACTGCTGTGTCTCTTAAGATTTGCATGGCCTACTGGTTTGGGGGGGGAGAAAGTGAGTGTCACGGATCTGGCGTCTGGAGAGGTAAATGAGGACAGGAAATAGGCCTTTTTCCCGGGTTTTGCGTAACACACACACACACACGCACAGTGCACCATTCTTACGGCTTGCTCTTATTGTAAGGACAGTTCTCCGTTCAGTCCAGCGATTTCACATCAAGGCGGGCTGCAGTTGCCCTGTGGTGCCTGCAGGCCGTGGTGGCGCTGTTGTACGCTGACTTGATCGATCCCCAGCTGGCACCGAACAAGAGAGATTCTGAATTCTCATACGCAATTATCACATGTAGGCTGTTCAGAAAACACGAATAAAACCTGACTTTTTTTTTTTTGAACCGAGAGTGTTTGTCTCTTTTGTAATTTTGTCTGCTTGTCTCAGTGTCCCTGTCAAAACAGTTTTGACAGGGCGGTTTTGAGTGCCGCTTGTTTATTACTCTGATCGCGTTTCTGGTGTAATACAGGATGTCTCGCTGGATTTTTTCTGTCAGTTTTTTTTTCTTCTTTCAATTGAATTGTGAGTATGTGCCTGGTGAAAAAGATGCGCGTGTCTCCCGCGCAAGGGTTTTTCCAGCCAGTTAACCTTTGAGGGGAATTTGACCAGGAAGCTGGCGTTAACACCGAATCATTAAGATCCCCCAGTGTTCTCAAATATCACGGTGAGTCAGGAACTCTGTTATAACCTAGCAACATAGACAAAAAGTCCTACAACGTAGACGAAGTATCGTTTTAACTTGAAGGTCCTGGGATTTAGGTTTCTTGTTGTAAGTGCTAGCGTTAGCTCCTGCCCTTTTTTTTTACCCCCCCGTTTAACTAGCCTACTTCGAGAGCGGACAAAAGTTTAAGAAGGCTGCGAGGGCGGAGCGGGATTGAGTATCCGCCTTGCACCGGGGAAGGTTATTATCAGCCGCGTCGCAATTCTCTTTTAAAATGTAACGACGCACGACTGAGAAAACTTTCCCCTTCATCGGTTTTATAGAAGGAAATAAACACTAATGACTGTAATGGGCGCGTGGCCCCGAGGCCTGCCAGTGACGGTTAAAAACTATTTTCACAAGTGGCTAGCTGCGGTTGGAGCTCTAATGGCATTTCAATAAAGGTAGAAAAGGAGCGCTTTCCCCTTGTCGTAAACACAAGTTTCCCCCCCTATCTCTCCCGAGGGAGAAATTAAGTGCAGAATTACACTTGGTGATAAACCTAAGTACACCATTATAGTGAAAGATATACACTGTACCACGTCCAAGGGGGCGACAAACGTAATATTCAGTGTATACTGTAACTGCCTCGCTGGAGTAGCCTACCGCTAGGTCCGTGTCAGGCAGTGGATTGTAATTAAGCAAAAATAAGAACAAATTGAGCAAAATGACTTGACCGACCTAAGGGGCGAAGAAGTAATGTGTTTTATGTACCTTAATTTGGGCTGCAAGGGGATAGAACGAATGAGAAAAGGAGGGTGGTGGAGAGTAGGCTGCCTGCCCTGCCGACGCACGGAGACGGTTGTCAATCAAGTTGCTCAATCGATGTCATTGACGTTTAACGTTGATAATCTGGCCTTTCTGACAAAGGAAGAATGAGTCAGGTCGGTCAGCTTTGGTATGGATTCCCGTTAATTAGTGTTGTTGTTTTTTTCCCCAGGGTGGCGCGCTAGCAGATAACGGAAAACATAGCCTAAGTCTACACAACTGAGGGGGAATTATTTAAAGATGCGTTCACGGAGAGAAAAGGGGTTGTTTCAGTTGCCAGTCGCGAGCTGACTGCGAACGCTGTCAATTTGAATTCTCATCCAAGCGGAAGCAGTCCCAACGTCAGGCAAGCAGGGATTTTTCTTTTTTCACCTGGAGCTGACAGAACACCACGAAAGTATAAATAATGACTTCAGAAGTCGTTGATTCAGTGCTGTAGGCCTATATCCAGCGCCCTGCGTTTTCTGTGACCTGGATTTTATAGTCTGCAGACAACCCTCGTTTAGTAGGCCTACACAGGCAGTGCTGATACACTGCCAACTATTAATCAGGCACTATAATAATCGCCCGATTACCTGGTTAATCCCAAGGACTCATTTAATTGTAATTAAACTATAAATACACTCGATTTCACGAGCTGTCTTTGCTTATGGCTACACCAAGGCATATGTTGTAAGCGATGTTCACGTTGTATCCGTAGCATAGGCTATACGTGTACTACGTTTTGTAGTAACATTTCACAGCGAATTTGCATAGCAGTGGTAAAAAATGAAAGAAAAGAAGAAAAAAAAAAAAACAAGAAAACTGTCAAACTTTTACTTCTAAGTGCAGCGAGATTATTTTTTCCGAAACGTTCTGTGCGGAAAAATAATGGGCACCACGCGACTGGATCAGGGATGATTCAATTTGCACGGGGGAATGGCAGAATCTGTAAAACGAAAGTTCTATGCAAAATGCATCTCCTCGTATTTGCTCTGATTTGCCGCATATTGATTGCTGTCTAACAGCTCCGTGGTTTTTTAAAAAAAAAAGAATCCAGATAACGTGTATTTTATGTGAGCAATTTTTTCATTAGACAAAATTTGACAATCACATGTCCAGAAAATTCTAAACTTTTTCTTTACAACGCTCCCGCTTTTCTGTTGCTGGGACAAGATGGTCGTGATGTAGGCTAACATTTCTCCTTTTGGCATCATCAATAGGCAATGGTTATTGGACGCCTTTGCAACTCGAAGATAATTTAGGAATGGCAAATGCTTGTTCACCCCAGAGTAGGCTACGTGTAGGCTATTGCTATTTCTCATCACAGTTCATCGTTGTTTGGTTAACCGGTGTTCTGTCACAGACTGATGTCTTTTGAAAATTAGCTGTTTGTGCAAAGTACGTATTAGAGTCGACGTATTATCCGTGGTCCAGGTTAATGTTGCAGCGGCAGCTCGCCCCGTAACGTTGCTTCTGCCGTTTTCAGCAATCCTTGCAGTCAGTTCAGTTAACGTAATTTGTTGGATTGCACCAAGCTCATTATGATTGCCCTCTCTTTATCAGAATCAATCACGGCTTAATCACAGCTAATTACCTCGTTATGAGCTCAACAAGAACATCTCCAGAGATACGCGGCGGGAGCCCGCTGTCAGAGCTTCCTGCTTTCCGCGAGGCCGGGAGGTCTTCAGGACCACGGAGAGCGCGGGGACACTCGCCCCCCCGGGCACGCGCGTACACGCTGAGTTATTGACAGTTAACCCAGCTGCACATAACTGCCGCCTTCATGCCTCGCGCAACGCCCTGCTGTGTGTGAGAGACAGGCTTTCAACAGCGCTGACATTCCTCGTTTTTTTGTTGCTATACTTATATTTATATATATTTTGCTGTGCAGGCCAGCACCATTCGTTTATGTAGGCCTTTTTCAGTTTTTGTTTTTTTTAAACCCCTAATTGTTTTCAGTTCTCTGAACCACTGCAATGAAAGTAAAACAGCCTTTGGTGTTCTTTTTCCCATTTTTTCGGCTACGCCTGTCACTGTGCCATTAGGCTGCAAAATGTAGTCGATGAAAAACACGCAAGGCCTTAATTGCATTCTATGGTCCAATTTGTTACTTTGGATCAAACAACGCGAGGAAATTAAGTAATTTGAATGCAAGCCACAAAAAAAGTGCTGAAGTTCATGCGCTCATGAAGGCGTCTGGGATTAACATACTGATTAACACAGACACAGTTTCGGGGGGGGGGGGGGGGTTGAGTCAAGAGGGCGACCTTACTATGCGCTTAACTGATGCACGCGACTCGAGAACTAATCGTTTCAGCGGCTCTTGCCGGCTGCGCTGCGAATAACTGCAAAGGTCTTCTCGTGCAAGTTAGCGTCACTCTGACACCGCGCACCGCGTACGTTCCATGTTTATACCCTCCCTCCTCCCATCTCTTCCCCTCATCGACCCCTCTTATCGTCCGTGTCGCGGGTGCTGCGTGCGGTGTTAGCGATAGTGTTGATGCAGCTTTTCTGCTCTGGAATGGGGGTGCGCCGGTGCATTCTGAGCACCGCCGGCACCGCGTCACGCGGAGACCCGGCTCAGTGATGATAAGACTGTTATCAGCACAGTGCTCCCCAGAGGGTCTCCACACACACGCACACGCGCGTGCGCGGGCATACACACTCTCAGGGACACAAACACAGACACACACACTCCAGATTCACATGCACACTCTCAGACACACACACATACACACTCCACACACACACACACACACACACACACACTGCTGACTGCCCCTGCACCTGACAGTTTGAGAGCACCGCACAAGTTCCACTGGGTTTACTGCCGGTGTGGATAAAGAGGTGCGCAACGAGAGAGGGAGAGAGAAACCAGCAGCATTCTTCTATGGTCCATTGGGACTGTGTGTGTGAGTGTGTGTGTGTGTGTGTGTGTGTGTGTGTGTGTGTGAGTAAATCCCATTCAGCTCATCACAGTCACATACTCATATTCTATCCACTCCTCTCTCTCCCTCTCTCTCTCTCTCTCTGCTCTGTCTCTCCTCTCTCTCTCTCTCTCTCTCTCTCTGCTCTCCCTCTCTCTCTCTCTCTCTCTCTCTCTGCTCTGCTCTGTCTCTCCTCTCTCTGGGCGGATCGATGCAGTTTCCTTCGGACTCCACAGGAGGGGCATTAATTAAACACCCCGGCGCTCATTACCCCCCCCCCCCCTCTGGAGCCTCACATCGCTCCGCGGCTCTGTCTCTACCCGCTGCTGCCGGGACGGGGCGGGAGTGGTGCCGGTTTTAATGGGCAGCACTGTGGTCTACTGCGGGGGGAGTTGTTAGCGTCTTATCGCCCGAAGCGCCGCCAGTCGAGGTTCCCCCCGGTGACGGGCGGCTGCGAGGTTCTCCTGAGTAGGGCACTTAACTCAAAACTGCGGCAGTAAAAAAAAAAAAAAAAAAGAAAAAATTAAATAAATAAATAAATGCAGCTGTTTCCACAGATACATGTAAAAAGAAACTAAAGCAATAAAAAGGCTGCGCTATTTAAGTTAAGCTACTTAAGGGAAAGGAGGCCTCGGCTGAGTTAATGATGCAACGGGCCCGAGCCTTGCTCGGCGGTGTTTTTTGCTGTTGAGCTACAGAACAGCGCCCCCTGCTGCTCCGGATGTGAGTGGGCATGTCTCGGGGAGATGGGGATATTTCCAGGCTAGCCTCTTATTGCTAACCTTACACACCTGTGCAGTGCGTGATGTCACCCCTTTCCTAAGATGCTGCCCTCAGTGGTTTGCTCCTAAATTTATTCTGTTGGTTGTTGGTGCGTTCCTGATTTTACTCAAATCTTGTGATTGATTCCTGAATAAACTGGTTGTGATTTTTCCCTAATGAACTATGGTTACAAGTGTGCACCTGAACAAGCTCTGTGGTGGTTGGTGTGTTCTTGAATTGACTTTATGGTTGCAGGTCAGTCCCTAAATTAACTCTGTTCTTGGTGGTTTGTTCCTGAATGAACTCTATGGTAGCTGGTGTGTTGCTGAATGAACTGTATAATAACTGGCATGTTCCTGAATGAACTCTATGGTCGCCAGTGTTTATCTGAATGAACTCTATGGTAGCCAGTGTGTTTCTGAATGAATTCTATGGTTGTTGGTGTGTTCCTGAATGAAATCTATGGTGGCTGATGTGTCCCTGAATAAGCTCTATCGTGGCAAATCGGTCCTGAATGAACTCTATGGTGGCCAGAGTGCTCCTGAATGAACTCTATGGTGACTGATGTGTTCCTGAGTCAACTCTATGGTGGCCGGGTTCTCCTGAATGAACTCTATGGTAGCCAATGTGTTCCTGAATGAACTCTATGGTAGCCTGTGTGTTCCTGAGTGAACCCTATGGTGTTATGATGGGCTGTGGGATGTGTCCCCCCCCCCTTGCTCTGGGGCTTTTGTGTTCCACTCAGCAGGCACCTGAATTGGTGAGTGGTCAACAATTTTCTCCAGCCCCTCATTCAGGTGATGATTCTGTTATTTATTCTCTTCACCCAAAGAGACGAGGAGGACGAGCTCTGGCAGACCAGGGACTGACAGATGACAGATGACTCAGTTCAAGGGACTGAGTCATCTGTCAACACTGTCCTCAACCCTTTAAGGTGTGAGGTCACAAATATGGGATTGGAATGTTCTTAACTGAACATTCTAATGCTGATGTAACAATTGGCTACTGGTAACTGAAAGCAATGTTTCTAGAACACTGACTTGGAGTTTTGAAAAAAAACATTTCACTCACCAAACATTTCACACACTACATAATTCTAATCTCTCTGGTTGCGTTGGTAACTGATTGGCTGCATTGGCCACTCTCATCTCTCTGATTGGCTATGTTGGCCACTCTCATTGCTTTGATTGGCTGCATTGGCCACTGTCATCTTTCTGATTGGCTGTGTTGGCCACTCTCATCTCTCTGATTGTCTGCATTGGCCACTCTTATCTCTCTGATTGGCTGCATTGGCAACTCTTCTCTCTGATTGGCTGCATTGGCCACTCTCATTGCTCTGATTGGATGCAATGGCAACTCTTCTCTCTGATTGGCTGCGTTGACCCCATTCCACAGCTCCCCTCTGGCTCTGAACGTTGTTCTCTCTGTATTACAAAATGTTACAGGGGCCATTTTCACGTCTGTGTGTGTGTGTGTGTGTGTTTGCTTGCTTGTGTGAATTGACCTGTTTGGTTGTGCACATGCCTATAGAGAGAGAGAGAGAGAGAGGGAGGGAGAGAGGGAGAGAGAAGCTTTACTAGAACTCGGACTATAAACTTCCGATGCATTTAGTGTTGCACTTAGAGATACAGAGTAATATTTTAAATGTTGCTGTGGGGGAGGGGGTGTGGGGGGAGCTGGGGGGGGAACTGAAGGGGGTGGGGGGGGGGGGGGGGCAGCACAAGCACTCACACACAGAGCTGACGGAGAATAAGGAAGCTGGAGTTAATACTGAAGCACTCCGGGGCACATTAATGACAAACCCTGATAGATTGTGATAAATTTAGAGGGATTTGGATTTCCACTCCAAGAATCCGAGGGTAGCGGAGAGAGGAAGAGAGAGAGGGGCAGGCAGGAGGAGGGAGGGAGGGAGGGAGGGAGGCAGGGAGAGGGAGAAAAGAAGAGAGAGAAGGAGAGGAAGCAGATGGGTCAGCCATCTGGTGGAGGGAGAGAGTGAGAGATAAAAAGAAGAGGGAGGAAAGGCTGAGGAGAGGAAGATAAGATGCATGAAAACCTGTGTGTGTGTGTGTGAGTGTGTGCATCTGCATGTGTGTGTGTGTGTGTGTTTGTTTGCGTGTGCCTGTATGAGTGTGTGTATTTGTGTGTGCGTCTCTGCATGTGGATGTTTGTATAATATGTATGCGTGCATATGCATGTAGTGTACGCGTGTACATGCTTGTGTGCATTTATGCATGTGCCTGTATGTGTACATAATTAGTTGGATTTATGGCCTTGTAACCTCCCCCACCACACACACACACACTCACAGACACACAGATGCACATATTCGCACTCACAGACACATTCACAGACACACACACTCACACACTCACACGCACACACAGTGATGACCTCCATGTTTGTCATGGAAATGCTTTCTCACAGCCAAGCCCAGAGTAAGTCTCTCTCCTGAAAGGTGTGGGGTGTGGGGGGTGTGCTTCCCCGGTGCTGCTCTCTCTGTTATCTGTGCTCGGCTCTGACGTTATCCTCCCCCTTCAGTTCTGTGCTCCTCTACTCAGCCTTATCTCCCTCTCTGGCTTTCATCTTCCAGCACTGCACTGAAACTTTTTTTTATTTTTTAAATCAACTTATTTTTCCTCTTTTCCACCTCAGTTCGGAATGCTCGGCTGTGCTCATTGGGTGGTCGTCGCCACGGTGTCTGTCTGTTTGTCTACCTGCCCACCTGTCTGTCTGCCTGCCTACCTTTCTGTCTGTCTGTGTCTGCCTGCATGTTTGTTTGTCTGTCTGTGTCTGCCTGCCTGTCTGTCTGTCTGCATGTCTGCCTGCCTGTCTGTCCGCCTGTCTGCCTGTTTACCTGCCTGTCTGTCTGTCTGTCTGTGTCTGCTTGCCTGTCTATCTGTTTGTTTACTTGGCTGTCTGTCTGCCTGTCTGTCTGTCTTTCTGTCTGTCTACCTGCCTGCATGTCTGTTTGTCTGTTTACCTGCCTGTCTGTCTTCCTCTCTGTCTGCCTGCATGTCTGTCTGTCAGTCTGTTTACCTGCCTGTCTGTCTTTCTATCTGTTTACCTGCCTGTCTGTCTTTCTGTCTGTGTCTCCCTGCATGTCTGTCTGTCTGTTTACCTGCATGTCTGTCTGTCTGTCTGTTAGAGAGCATGAATAAGCCTGCCAGCTGCCAGCCACAGCGTCTTTCCATTCCGCTGTCCCACTCACCGACTCATCGTGTCACAGGTGGGTAATAACAGGGGACAATCACCCGTCCCATCATCCGCTCCCCTCATGGTTTAGTTAGCCCTGTGTGTCACACGGTCGCACCTCGAAAGTGCTTTGAGATCGAGGTTGAAAAGTGCTGTATATATTCTGCTTCCATGTATTTTGTAAACCACTTTCTGCTGGTCTGTGTCACAGGGCGGGGAGGGGGGGGGGGGGTGTTGGAGCACATCCCAGCATGCACTGGGTGAAAGGCAGTGAAAGACAGGTCACCAGTCCTTCCAACACAGCATCACTCGCATGCACACATGCCTCAAGGACAAGTTAAGACTCTCAAATTAGATTAAACCGCATGTCTTTGGACTGCAGGAGGAATTCAGAATACCCGGTGTGTCGTCCCCCCCCCCCCCCCCCCCCCCCCCGCCCCTGACCCCGACCCCCCCGCCCCCCGGTCCTTTGTTGAAATTATTGTTCTAATTGGCCAGCGCAACACCCAGTGAGGCGGCACTACAGTCAGCTGAAGCTTCCTCTCGACCAATCAGAGGATGCAGCCGTTTGTTTACTGAATTAAGTGTTTATAACGCTGTGGTGTCTCTCCCAGTAGCGGTGGAAGTGCATCTCTGACCAGATTGTTTGCTTTGATAATCAGCAGTCCTCACATGAGGTCAGGCTGCAGCCACTGAGCTCTGATCAGGATCTGACTCTGTCTTGTGGGAGCTGAGATACTTGTGTATGGCCTCTGTTTTAAAAAAAAAAGAAGAATTTTAGATCACCAATAGCGATCAAGATTGTTCTGTGTTTGATTACACCATATCATCCCAACGTTCAGTTCAGTGGTGATCAGTGATTCTGGCTTGCTTAATAAATGTCTTTAATCCGACTGTCGGCAGAGCTGACAGGAGGCTGGTGGGTGCTTTGTATCCGTGATGTCATCATACCCCCCAAATCCTCCCCATCCCCCCGCCCAAACTGTCAGTGCCAGTTCCAGCTGACTCAGGGGACCCTTCTCATGACCACGCTCTTGGGCTCTTTGTTGCTCAGCCCTTGATTACATAAGCCGTAAGATCAAAGACGTGTGATTAGAATGTCATCAACTGAACATTCTAATGCTGATGTCACAGCCACTGCTGGTGACTGAAAGCGGTGGAGTTCTAGAACACTGACATAGAATTCCGTGGCGGGGAACAAAAAAAAAAAACCTTACTCTCCAACGGGTTAAATTGCAATGTGGGTTGGGGGCTTGATTTGAGAATTATATTCTGAATTTTGTTGTTCATTTTTAATATGTATCATCAATGGAGTTAAAAAAAAAAACAGTCCAGCATGCATTATTTGCTATTTTCCATTTTATCTCTTCACTGCTTATAAAAAGTTTTTAGAAGCAGAATGCGTTTCCAATTTACAGTGGGACTGCTGACCGAGATAATCCTCTAGCCCATGTCAGTACAATGCAATGGACTGCATAACGCTGTCCAAAAATTAATCGGGTTTTATTGGGTTTTATTCATGCAATATTTAAGAGTTTTCATTTATGGAACAGACCACTTTATTCCATAACGCAGAGTTGTTTTTCCTCAGATGCGTTCACTAGCAGGAGTAATCTTTCCCTGTGATTGTCAGTGTCAGAAAACAGTAATTAATTTTTTAAATTTCTTCGAGTGAGGATTTGCTTACCAAAAAACAAAAACAAAACAGTTTTCTTGGTGTTATCTTTTTTTTTTTAATTTTTTTTTTTTAATTTCCTGCCAGTGTCCTTTTCTGTCAGCAACGTTGGCCCAGAGCCAGGCTCTGCTACGCAGAGTGAGAGTAAGAATTTCATTTCTCTGTGATATAGATTGAAGCCAATGACTGTAGGCTGTTACAGCTGCACTGCTAACTCATTCATGTAAATGCCGAGCGTCATAAACATTACTCAATACACCACCAGGGGAAATTTTTATAGCGTAATTGCTCACGCTAAATACAGTCAAACACCATTTTGAAATCAATGAAACATGAAGAAATAGTTTCTTTTTTTTTTTTTGGTAGACACGTTTATTTATTAGGCCGTATATGTGTATGGGGTATAAATGTGGCTGGTGGTGCAGTGGCGCAGATGTAGTTTGGCTCTTATTCGGGACACTGTGCAGGGTGAGGAGGGATAAATTGTTGAATTATAGAATGCCATAGAAAACCTTTCCTGGGTTACTGCTTACAGAATCTACACCCTCCTCTCTGTTTTACATTCTCTCTCCCTCACGCATGGCATGAATCAGTGATTCAAACTGGCTTTATTATAAAGTAGAATAAAAGAAAGTTAAAAAGTAAAATCGAACTGGAAAAAAAGAACACTTCCGTTATAAAAACTTTTTCACACTCTCTCATCTCTCCCTTATTTTCTCTCTTGGTCTTTCCTCTCATAGTCTCAGACACACACACACACACACACACACCCATACGCACACACACGCACACACACCCATACGCACGCACAACCTAGCACATCACACGCACACCATACCATACAACACACACCATACCACACTACAACACACACACAGCACACACACACACGACACACACACACACACACACACACACATACGACACACAACACAACACCCATACGCACACACACACACACACACACGACTCACAACACCCATACGCACAACACACACACACCCACGCACACAACACACACACACACACACACACACACCCACGCACATACACACCATACGCAACATACACACACACACACACACCCATACCACATACACACACACCATACGCACTAACACAACACGACACATACACACCAACGCACTAACACCACACCCATACGCACATACACACACACACACACACACACACACAGAAGCAAACACACACAGATTCCAGCTGAATGAGTCTGTGTAGCAGGAATCTTCAAAGGCACACATCACTCTCCAGTACTTAAGGGTGTACAACCCACTGTGATAGAAAAACCAGGACTCTCACCATTATCATCCTCTCTCTGTTCCTCTCTCTCTCCCTCTTTCTCTTGCGCGTTCCGATCATGAGCACCTGGAAGTAAAAGCAGGGGATGGGCGGATGAATAAATGAAATGGTGCGAAAGTGACGCATGCCTGCACACCCACTCCCGGCCGGGCGGACGCAAACACACACACACACACACGGCCGTGTTCCTGAAGCGTGTTTCCACAGAGAGTCTGTGAAAGAGAGGGACGTGGGAGAGGAGGAGGTGGGAGGGAAAGAGAGAGAGAGAGAGAGGGAGAGGTGGGAGCGAGAGAGAGAGGGAGAGGTGGGGGGGAGAGGGAGAGGAGGGAGAGGTGGGAGAGAGAGGGAGAGAGAGCAGGAGAGGGGGCTTTGGGGAGAGGCTGTCACAGAGTAGTCTGACAGGTGAGAGCAAGCGGGATCGGACTGGTGGTGCATTGTGGGTAAGGGCATTTGCTGTGCCACATCGTGCCGTGTCCTGTGAACCTAAACCCTACAGACTCCTGCAGTGTGACACCGTATGAGAAACACACCTAAACCCTACAGACTCCTGTAGTGTGACAGCGTATGACAAACACACCTGAATCTTACAGTAGTGTGACATTGTATGAGACAGGCCTAAATTTTTGCAAACATACACACACATGCACACATTCACATGCACGTGTGCACACAAACTTATTGTTGCTCAGGCACGCGTGCGCATAAATACACTTATGCATTCTCTCTATCTCTCTCAAGCACACACACACACACTCTCTGGTACCCTTGAAGTAAGAGGGAGAAGTTCACGGTTGGGGTTTGGGGGGAGGGGGGGTGGGGTAGAAGCGCACTTGTTCTGAAGTATGGGCGGCGGTCTGGGCCGCAGTGATTGGGGGGGGGGGGGGGGGGGGGGAAGCGACCACAGAGCCGCCTATCACAGCCCGACAAAGGCACAAAGCAAACGCCGCGGACTTCGCGCGCGCCTGCACATTCCCCGGAGAATAAATTATGCCTTCTTTGCACTGTCGCGGCACGGCCCCAAGTCCAGTTCATGTTTATATTACAAAAGTGGAGTGGTACCTTTATTATTCAAATGTCCGAGGAACACTCCGCCACCGCTGCGAAAACACGGTAGAATTATTGTGCGCGTGAATGGCTATACACTGTTATTCAGGGTATTATCCACGGACAAGTTTAAAATGATTTCCATCAAGAACAACAACAATAATAATAATAATAATAATAACAACAACAACAATAATAATAATAATAACAAGCAGGGGTGAATTTAGCTTATAATATTATTTTTGTCCTTGTCATCACGCCTAGTGGTTTATAGTATTTAGTGTGCTATAGCCTACATAAAAAGGAAAACGAGATTCCCAGAGAGAGAGAGAGAGAGATCAGGAGAGAGAGCTCGAGAGAGAGAGCGCGCGCAAAAGAGAGAGAGGGAGAGAGGGTATACGTGATGAGAGATTTGAAGACAGTCGTTTCATTATAGGGACGAGAGAAAAGCGCGAGGACAGAGACAATAACAGCGTTTTATCCTGTTCGTATTTAACCGTGACCCTGACATCCGACCGGGCACACAGCGAAGAACTCAAGAAGCCAATCAATCCACGACCGGTAGGCTACCCGAAGGTAAGATCATTCCCGGAAAAAAAATATAGGCTATTATCTTGCGAAACTAGCTGGACTCCTGGACGAAAAATTTAGTGGGGGAATTAAACCAGTGTGAACACGAACCACGGAGTGGAATTTGTGTGCGTGACATTGTGCGGGTTCGTTTGCTTGTTTCCGTAGCAGTCTTTTGGTGACAGAAACTGCTCCTGACCGGGGTGCTGGACAGCTCTTGACATTGTCTGTCTGTTCCTGGAGTGACTGTTTTGCACAGCATTGCTTGGATCATGGTTATTTAGCTGCGCGCGCGCGCGTTTTAGGATGTACAATACCGTCTCAATGTCGATACTGCGTGAGCTCCGTTCTTCTGTGAACAAGGACGTATGATTATCAAATAAACGGTGAGCGAGTGAAACCTCACGTTCTGGCTAACGAAAGTATCGGCACCCCCGTGTTAGACAAGTGATATTTTCAAAATGCAAAATGAAAGCCTAGTTTCTGGACTTTAGCGGCTGTCATGTAGAAAACGACCTGGAAAGACGCCAGTTGACTGAAAAGAGTTCAGTTCTGGCAGATGGTGTGTGATCATCTCTCCGTCACTGCGAGACCAGCGAAGTCCGACGTGCACGGACACCGTGTGCGTGTGTGTGCGGTCGCGTGAATGAGAGCAAACATTGTACCTGCCGCCCGCGTGGGGTCTCCCAGGGATCAGCGCATGTTTAATGAAGGTGGCTGACTCGCATTCGCTTCATAAGTGGAGCTTAATTGCCGTAATTTGTTATATTAGAGTAGTCCGCTTATAACAAGTGTTTGAAGTCAAAACCCGGGGGGTGACTGAGCCTGCGTCGGCACGAGCAGGGTCGCGCTCGCCGGCAGTTAGCGGCTTGTCTCCCGCGTATGCTAATAGGGCGCATATCCCTTCTGCATTGTGTGCGTGCGCGCACGTGTGTGGCGGGGCAGTGTTTGCGGTTTGATGTGCTGCCTGTTTCATGTTCTGTATTGAGCCTCCCTTAGCGTGAGTGAGCTTGGGGGACTGGTGACACGGTGAGACATGGTGATCATTTGTGAGGTGTGTATGCTGCTGCACACCAGCGCAATAGACAAGAACACACACTGTACACACACCGTAAACACACACACACTTGAGTGTGTGTGTGTGCTTGCATGTGTGTGTTTGCATGAGTGTCTGCGTGAGTGTGTGTGTGAGTGCGTGCATGTGTGTGTGTCTGTGGGCGCATATGCATGCTTCTGTGTGTGTGCGCGCATATGTGTGTGTATGTGTGCGTGCGTGCAAGTGTGTGCGCATATGTTTGTGTGTGGGTGCGTGTGAGTGTGTGGGTGCGTGTGAGTGTGTGCATGCATGTGCGTGCGTGCGTGCGAGTGTGTGTGTGAGTGAGTGAATGCGTGTGCGTGTGCGTGTGTGTGTGCGTGCGTGCGTGTGAGTGTGTGCATGCATGTGCGTGTGTGCATGCATGTGTGAGTGTGAGTGTGTGTGTGAGTGAGTGAATGCATGCCCAAACGCAGTGTGGTTACAGCAGAATTAGGGTGAGCTGAAGCCTCACCCCGTCCCCTGTTTTCAGACGTTTGGGTGTAAAGCTGACAGGACGGGAGGCGGGAGGAGGCGGGGGCGGCACGCACCTTATTTTTACCTCACAGGCGCTCCGAAGTTCGTGTCGGCAATAAGCTGGTAATTGTTTACATGGAGGAGAGCTTGTATTTATTCCCCAACCTCACTAAGGGAGTGAAGGAGGGCGCTGTTAAAACAGACGAGACACACTGACTCCATGACTTATCTGTCCCATAAAACCTCCTGAGAGAGAGAGGGAGAGAGAGAGAGAGAGAGAGAGGTGTGGTAAGAAAGCAAATGAGATATTAGTGCTATGACAGCTAAAGGCTTGCACCTACAGTTACTGGACTCAGGAGTATATAAACTGGAGAGGGAGAGAGAGAGAGAGAGAGGACATGTATGTATATATGCATGAGATGACATTGCACGAGCTGACATGCATTCCAGACGCGCGCACACACGTATGTTTGTATCCTCTTTATGTGTTCATTCGGTTTATTGTATTTTTTCATGCTTTTTTCAAGGAGGTATGTATCATGCCAATAAAGCTTACATGTACTGAAATGAATTGAGAGGGAGAGTGAGAGAGGGAGAGACGGAGAGAGACCAAGAGGTGGAGTGAGTGTGCGTTCATGTTTCTTGCATGAAGGCATACTCATTTGTAAGTTAACGTGTTTTATTTTTATGGAAATTTAATTGAAAAATTGAGTTGCGATCGATAGATAGATAGATGGATAGATGGATAGATGGATAGATAGGTAGATTGATTGATTGAGCGCTAGAGACATACAGAGAGGGACACACGTCACTTGATGGGATTGGAGTCTGTAAGGTATACGGCTGTTGGTTTGTGTGAATTTGTAATGTAGGTGAGCTGTTGTTTTTTAGGAATTTGTAAGGTAAGGTATGTTTTCAGGTATATATGAATTTGTAAGGTATATATGAAAGGGAAGGTTTGTGATTAGTAGTACTGTAAGGTGTAAGGTTATTTGGTGATTTGCGGTAGTTCGTAAGGCCAAGTGAGCTGGTAGTTAGTTATTTAAATCCCTGTAGCTCTTATTTAAGGAAGTGCTCTTTCCTAACGACCTCACAGCTCCTGTTCTGTAAAGCTGCTTAGAGTGTGTGTACTTGCGTGAGTGTGTGTGTGCGTGTGTGTGTGTGTGTGTGTGTGAAACACTGAGATATAGAGCTGAGTTATGTGTGTGTCTGTGTGTGTGTGTGTGTGTGTGAAACCCAGAGATATAGAGCTGGGTTGTGTGCGTGTGTGTGTGTGTGTGTGTGTGTGTGTGTGAAACACTGAGATATAGAGCTGGGTTGTGTGTGTGTGTCTGTGTGAGTGTGTGAAACACTGAGATATAGAGCTGAGTTATGTGTGTGTGTGTGTGTGTGTGTGTGTGTGTGTGAAACACAGAGATATAGACCTGGGTTGTGTGTGTGTGTGTGTGTGAAACCCAGAGATATAGACCTGGGTGTGTGTGTGTGTGTGTGAAACACAGAGATATAGAGCTGAGTTATGTGTGTGTCTGTGTGTGTGTGTGTGTGTGTGAAACCCAGAGATATAGAGTTGGGTTGTGTGTGTGTGTCTGTGTGTGTGTGTGAAACACTGAGATATAGAGCTGAGTTGTGTGTGTGTGTGTGCGTGCGCTAGTGTGTACTTGCATATGTATGTGTGCGTGTGAATGTGAAAGAGTCAGATACAGAAGCAGGGTGTGTGTGTGTATGTGTGTGTGTGTGTTTGGTGAGGAAGTATAGCCTGACTGTGTTTCTAATGTTTCTTTGTGCTGGATACCCTGTGGGTGGAATCCTGTTGCTGTGCCAAACACAGGAAGTCGCCCAACCACTGAGGGATTGTGGGAGAAAAAAAAACAAAAAAAACAACACCCACCAAGCAGCACTTTTACAGGAAAAATGGCTCAATCTGAAAGACTCTGGAAGAGAGCTGAGAGCTTCCACATAGGTCCACAGAATGAGAGATTCGACGTCAGGGCTGTCATTTTCACACCAACACATCCCTGGACACCTTACACATACACATCAGTTTTTTTTCCCCCCCCTCTTCACACGTTGGCCAAAATGGGGTTGCACTGAGTTCCCCGGGGTCTGACCAATCAGACGAGACCGTGTTCCTCCCCACGGCTCCGGTCTGTCGGAAAATGGCGGACGGAGCGACCGGAATGGCCCGTCTTCTCAGCAAAATGGCCGTTCCTTTCAGCAAAAAAAAACAAACAAAAAAACACACACAGGTGCCACGTTCAGCGTCGAGCTGGACAGAACGCAGCGGCGTCTGTGACTGGGTAATGGTAAATGGACTGCATTTATATAGCGCTTTTATCCAAAGCGCTTTACAATTGATGCCTCTCATTCGCCAGAGCAGTTTAGGGGTTAGGTGTCTTGCTCAAGGACACTTCGACACGCCCCAGGGCGGGGTTCGAACCGGCAACCCTCCGACTGCCGGACAATCGGTGTTACCTCCTGAGCTACGTCGCCCCCCCATGTGAAATTGCGTGTGAAACTCCCCGCCGCGGGAACGCTAGCCCGCCCCAGCGAGCTTCAGACTCCAAAAAAAAGTTTTCCGGCTCCGTGTTCCTGAACCGCGTGCCGAGCTGTGAATGTTGCGCGAGACGTCTCCCCGGGGCGAACGTGACCGTGTCCGTGTCCGGCGGTCGCCGCCCCTGTTATCGGAGTGGATTATTCGGGCCGGGCCTCTGGCTCCGCCCGTGTTCCTCCGTGTAAAAACGACGATTTTCTCTCTCCTCGCCAACGCTGCCGTTCAGCTCCCCCCCCCCCCCCCGACCTTCCGTTCCACGTCTCCGCCCGTTTCTGAACTTAGTGATTTTTTTTTTATTAGTTTGTTTCGCGCTATGTTTTTTTTTTTTTTTTTTTTTGGTGCATTATATTATAAGTGAAAGAAATGAAAGTCAGCGCTTTTGAGGGCGTTTATTTTCCTCCCGGTGATCGTTGAGTGTGAGTGTTTAATTTGAGATCTTCCCTGTTGTTAGACTCTGGTGTAACGGAGTTTGGGGCATACAATAATAACTATAAAAAGGCGTTTACTCAGGAGTACGACTTGTACATACAGTTTCTCTGAGTTAGCAGAAATAGATCTTCTTCTTGGATTTTAAAAAGAAGATAGATAACTATTGTATTTTTGTCCAATTCACATGATGGATGGAATATATTTATGCATTTGATTGCGATCACAGTGAGCGTTTTCTTCTGAGTTTGCCTTGCAGCAGTTTTAAGGGTATGTACTGATTATTAGCACTTGTTGAATCAAAGCGCTACAATGAGCATCGCCAGAGAAGTAGGGGTAGGAGGTCTTTCTAAGTTTTACAGCTCACATCCCATGACTGATGATTTAACCAGCATTCCGATTGCAGATGATAGTGGGCTCTTGGTGCTCTGAGTTGTTCTTCCAGAGGTTTAATTGTCCACTGGCTGCCATTCTTTACCCTGTTTTTGGCTGGACCTTAACAGCGGGGCCAGCCCTGCAACCGCGAATGTCTGTGACTGAGTGACTGACTGAGTGATGAAGTTACACCATTGGTCGGCCGAGTTATGGAGTTACACCATTGGTAAGGCCGGATCACATGTGTTAGGTCCAGCCATATACTAGGCTTTGACCTGGTCTTGTTTTCTTTTCATACAGAGCCATATGCAACCAATTTTATATGGATTCATATTCATATTGAGCGAATAGTCAGAGAAACCTTTTGTTGGTTCAACCCGCTGTGACCTACAAGACCAACCCAATGTTTTGAACACATTGTGCCTAGATTGCGTCTTGACAACCCAAAGAAGGAAAACTGAGACGCTGACACAAACCCAAAAGAGCAGATCGAGAATGTGAAACACTGAGAGAGAGAGAGAGAGAGAGAGAGAGACAGGGAGAGAAAGACTTTGACTTTGATGCTCTTTTATTAGAACATCATTGTCAATTCAATACAGTAGAATAAAGATCAAATAAACAAACAAAAAAGAATAATGATAATAAAAAGAAACAAAAAATAACACCAAAACACATTATCAAACCAAATACAAGATTAAAAGAGAGAGAGAGAGAGAGAGACTTGATGTTCCTTTATTGAAACACTGAATTTTCCACAACTACCTTAAAACCTATCCCAGCCCCCTATTTACAAACCCACAATCCACCCCCCCCCCAAAAAAGAAAACAAATCCAACACAAAAATAAGCCCAATTCAAGGCCCAGCCACCACAGTTAATCTAAACATATCTCCACCTCCTCTTCATTTACCACACAGACAGCCCTCCCGATTACACCACGTTCTGTTAAATGTTGGCACATCACGCACCGTTTCGAAAATACGCAAATTCTACGAACAGGCGCACAGAGACATAACCCCTGAACACCCGCGATACATCGGTGTGCACCCACCACCACGCAGTATGTTCCTATGTGTGGCCCATGTTTTGCGAGAGAGAGAGAGAGGGAGAGAGGATGAGAGCTGAGTCTGGTTTTGCAGGCATGATACTCTGTTCTCTGGTACTCTGTTTTGGGCCGTGGGATTGGTGCTGCCGCAGGCAGACCGTCCCGCCGATTCGGCACGCCATGTGGTGGAGGGGCGGAACTGCGGGCGGCAGTGTGGCGCAGCGGGTAAGGAACTGGGCTTGTAACCGAGAGGTCATATGTTCAATTCCTGGCTAGGACACTGCCGTTGTACCCTTGAGCAAGGTGCTTAACCTGCATTGCTTCACTATATATCCAGCTGTGTGAATGGATGCAATGTAAACGCTATGTTGAATTTGTGTAAGTCGCTCTGGATAAGAGCGTCTGCTAAATGCCTGTAATGTGATGGAAAGACATTAGCCTCAATGTTATTGACTAGCGGGTGTTACCACAATCCATAGATGAGAGCAGTTGTTGCCAGATCTGAAGACAGTGAACCCGCTGCCCAAAGCCATTTTATCCCCTACACAATAACATAAAAATAAGTGGCCCGATTGGGCAGCAATCCAACCAATCTGGCAACACTGGATAAGGGACAAGTCACAGATGTGTTCTGCTATCTACAGACAAATATCTCTCAACTCGTGTCTTGTGAATTGTCATTCAAATGAATGTGCAGTGATTTGTACAAATGCGTGCATACAGTATTTGTGAATACATATTTGCCCTTTTTTGCACAGATAACTAGTGTTTCCAATTTCCATGTGTGCTTTTTGCAATAAGACTTTCTCAGGTGTAAAATTGGCTTGCGAAATGTTGGATTTGCGTTCGCGGATCAAGTGACACGTGTGTGCTCAGTGGTGAAGTTTTTGAGTTTCTTTTTAAATTTTTTTTAATTTTGAGACTTTCTTCTCGCTGTTCTTGTGCCACAATCCACACACAAATAGCCACCGATCCACACAAGGCTGCTGATCCACACACAAATAGCTACTGATCCATATACAAATAGCTGGCTGTCTTCTTCTTCTTCTTCTTCTTCTTCTTCTGTGGTGGTGGTGGTGGTGCTCAAACAGGAAGCTACCCATTAAAATGTAGCACTAAAATCATTACATACAGCTCAGAAACGCGTATTTCGCTGACTGCACGCGTGTCCGTGGATCCGCAAATGCAGATTCAACACTTCGCACGCCAATTTGACATTCGAGAATGTCTTCATTTGAGAGTGTGAGGTATTTGTGCATAAGGTAAAAAAATATAAAATATGAATTCAGAAGTACAGCGTGCAATCGAACAAATCACTGCACATTCATTTGAATGACAATTTACAAGACGCGAGTTGAGAGGCATTTGTTTGCAGATAGTAAAACACGTTTGTGACTCATCTTATTTGTGGATCGTGATGCATGCGCTTGTCAATAGTATTGAGACTAATCTCTCTCCGAACTGAACGCTCTTATAGACGGGCCCCCACAGGCCCCCCCCACAGCCTCACAGCCGCACGCTTGTGTGGACTTATCAGCTTTCATGTCACCTCCCCCCCCACCGCCAGCCGCCCCCCCCTGCCCCCCCCCCATCCCGAGTGCTGGGGTTGCCAGATTTAGAATTTGTCAAAACTGGACGACATGCAGCTGGAAGCTCAATCATAAACGGAATGGGGGAGCTAGTCAGAACAGATGTCGGATGGTGGGGGGGGGGGCGTTTGGGACCGATGGCATACTGGGTGGGGCGGGGGGTAATATCATAGCAGACCTGGGAGAGGGGGGAGGGGAGTTGGTTGAGTGAAGAATCCATTACAAACGAGTCATCCCCAGTCATTTACTCAGACTGGACATTGTATTGTATTGTCTTAACTACTGCTTGTATTTTTTCCATAGACTGCGTTGTTGCTGTTCTCGTTGTTTAGTGTTAATCAGTTTAACCTTCAGGGTCCATGTTGAACTATGCTGTTGTTCCCTGCACTTGTACTTCTCTCTAGGGGTTCTCTCTAGGGGTTTCGAAATACTTGTTCCTGGTTATGGTTATACACTTTGTTGTACGTCGCTCTGGATAAGAGCGTCTGCCAAATGCCTGTAATGTAATGTAATGTAATATTGTACGGTCTGGACCACAAACCGGACATTTCGGCCAAAAAAAACAGTGCATCTGGCAACCTTACCGAGGACGGTAACGTTGGCTTATTGAGTTGCTCATTGATAAGTGCTGAGAAGGACACAGTGTAATGACCAGAGTAGAGGGGTCTGTGTGCCAAGCTCACGTGCCATTGTGTTTCAGAAATACCAAAACACATGAAATGTAACTCCTGACTCTATAACATCCACACGGACAGGACACACGCATGTGCAAAACACTGGGAAATGAAATATTCAGCGAGAGAAATAAAAATAAATACATGCATTTGTATGTTGATTATTTTTTAAAAATATCTTAAATATGGACCCTACCATCAGATTCTGTGTAAAACGTTGGTTTGGTCACTGTAACCAAAATTATGAATCAGTATAAAATTGGTTACGTACGGCTGTGTATGAGAATAAAAAATGGGGTACAGAACAGCAGCCTGTGGCTGTGGACAATTAAACCTCCGGAAGGACAACTCAGAAGCCACCAAGAGCGGCTCACTGTGATCGTTCAATCTGGGAAATGGCTAAAATAATATGCACCAGTACATGGTGAATTGTGAGCTGTGAAAATAATTACACTAGATTCTCTCTCTCTCTCTCTCTCTCTCTACATCTCCCTCTCCTCCTCTCTCTCTCCCTCCCTTTCTCTCCCTCTCTCTCTCTCTCTCTCTCTCTCTCTCTATCTCTCCCTCTCCTCCTCTCTCTCTCCCTCCCTTTCTCTCCCTCTCTCTCTCTCTCTCTACCTCTCCCTCTCCTCCTCTCTCTCTCCCTCCCTTTCTCTCCCTCTCTCCCTCTCTCTCTCTCACTCTCTCTCTCGACATATAGATTAATTGCACGTTCACATTCTCCATTGGTCCATGCTTATATATCATACTGGTGAAATATATGGAGATATATGCAAGGCGATCCTGAAATATACACGCCACCATAGTGCTGGAGACAGGACGTGGGCATTGGAGTGTGTGTGTGTGTGTGTGCGTCTGTGTGTGTGTGTATGTGAGTGTGTGAGTGAGTGAGTCAGTATGTATATATGAATGTGTGAGTGAGTGAGTGAGTGAGTGTGCGTGCGTGTGTCTGTGTGTGTCTGTGTGTGTGCGTCTGTGTGTGTGTGTATGTGAGTGTGTGAGTGAGTGAGTGTGTGTGTGTGTATGTGAGTGTGTGAGTGAGTGTGTGTGTGTGTGTGAGTGAGTGAGTCAGTATGTGTATATGAATGTGTGAGTGAGTGAGTGAGTGTGTGTGCGTGCGTGTGTCTGTGTGTGTGTGTGTGTGTGTGTGTGCATGAGTGAGTGAGTGTGTGTGTGTGAGTGTGTGAGTGAGTGAGTCAGTATGTGTATATGAATGTGTGAGTGAGTGAGTGTGTGTGCATGTGTGTGTGTGTGTGAGATTGTGTGTGTGTGTATGTGAATGTGTGAGTGTATGTGAGTGTGTGAGTGAGTGAGTGTGTGTGTATGTGTGTGAGTGAGTGAGTGAGTGTGGCGGGGGGCATAGTTTATGTGCATGTGAATATATGTTTTCATAAAGGTTTATATCAGCGAAAGTGATTGTTTGTGTTTGTGTGTATGTGAGCTTGTGAGAGTTTATGTGTGTGTGAGTTTATGTGGTGTGTGTATGTGTGTGTGTGAGAGAAAGAGAGATTATGAGTGTGTATGACAGCTTATGTGTGTGTGTGAGTTTATGTGGTGTGTGTGAGAGAGAGCGAGCAAAAGAGAGATAAAATGAAAGAGAGATTATGAGTGTGATAGAGTTTATGTGTGTCAGTTTATGTGGTGTCTGTATGTGTGTGTGAGAGAGAGAATATGAGTGTGTATGAGAGTTTATATGTCTGTGAGTTCATGTGGTATGTGTGAGAGAGAGAGAAAGAGAGAAATAAAGTGAAAGAGAGAGAAAAGTGAGAGATTATGAGTGTGAGTTTATGCGGTGTGAGAGACAGAGAGAGTGAGAGAAAAGTGAGAGAGATTATGAGTGAGTGTGATTCACAGCTGGGGTAATTAAGCACGCACAGTCCAGTTTGTTTATATCAGTGAGAGTGAGCATTGCGTTTATGTGTGTGTGAGTGTGTAAGAGTTTATATGTGTGTGAGTTTATGTGGTGTGTGTATGTGTGTGTGTGCGTGAGTGAGAGAGAGAGAGAGAGGGAGAGAGAGAGAGAGAGAGAGAGAGAAAAGTGAGAGAGATTATGAGTGTGTGTGATTCACAGCTGGGGTAATTAAGCACGCACAGTCCAGTTTGTTTATATCAGTGAGAGTGAGCATTGCGTTTATGTGTGTGTGAGTGTGTAAGAGTTTATATGTGTGTGAGTTTATGTGGTGTGTGTATGTGTGTGTGTGTGTGTGTGTGTGTGTGTGAGAGAGAGAGAGAGAGAGAGAGAAAAGTGAGAGAGATTATGAGTGCATGTGATTCATAGCTGGGGTAATTAAGCAGCACGGTCTGGCCGTCCCGGCTGATATTGGGTACGGGGAAGAGCAGAGGCTCTTCAGGAAGCGTTTGATGAATGGCCAATTAGAGAGCAGCTTCAGAGCCTCCCAGCTGAATAATCTCATTTTAATGGGATTTCAGCGTCCTGCACATGAATGCGATCAAAACAGAAAATAAATCACCGATACTCTTAATTGTGAAACTGCTGCTGTTGCTTTCTTACTAATTTTAAGCATTTTTTTAATCACCTGAAAATAAACACTATTAAAAACTTAGCGGGAGCTTATTATCTATATTACAGCAGGTCTTGACTGGCCGACTGTGAGACCGAGCAGCATCCAATGTTACGCACTCACAGGGACACCGTCGTGCCCGTAAAATTTTCAAAGTTAGCATTTTATTCTTTGTATTTATTTTTGCCCGTTTGCTATAACCATTATTCCTTTATCCCATCTCACTTTTAATTTTGCTGCGCTTTGGCCCCGTTTGAATTTAAAGAGGGATGTTTACGTTTTAAAAGCCTAATTTAGCAACAGTACATTTTTAGCAACGGTACATTTTTTTTAAAAAGGAACTGGCTACATCCTATTGTGCCTTTTAAAAAAAAAAAAAAAAATTCTTCAATCAAAAAGTCTCATGGTTTTATGCTAAATTAATGACAGGGACCCAAAGAAAAGAAGAAGAAAGTCCTTCCCTGGCGGGGGTAAGGGGAGAAATCCATTTGCTTTCACACCGTGTGTGCGGAGACGCGTGCGCTCAGGAGACCGCTGATAACGTCGCGGTAAAAAAAAGGGGGGGGGGGGGAAATGACTCATTTAAACGCGGAGCGTGGAATGAGCAGCTGGGAAGAGATCTCGGTGAGCCAATCACTGAGGAGTCTGCTCATTTCCCCACCAGCAGAGACTCAGCTATCCCCCTGTGTGTCCCCTTGCCTGCCTGTCTGTATGTCTGTCTACCTGCCTGCCTGTCTGTATGTCTGCCTTCCTGCCTGTCTCTCTGTCTGTCTACCTGCCTGCCTGTCTGTATGTCTGCCTTCCTGCCTGTCTCTCTGTCTGCTTGCCTGCCTGTCTGTCTGTCTACCTGTCTGCCTGCTTGTCTGTCTGTCTGTCCCTCTGCCTGCCTGCCTGTCTGTCTGTCTACCTGTCTGTCCGCCTACCTGTGTGTCTGTCTACCTGTCTTTCTGCCTACCTGTGTGTCTGTCTGCCTGCTTGTCTGTATGTCTGCCTGCCAACCTGTCTGTCTGTCTGTCTGCCTGCATGTGTGTCTCTCTGTCCCCCTGCCTGTCTGTCCATCCGTCTGTCCCTCTGTCTGTCGGCCTGCCTACCTGTCTGTCTGTCCTTCTGTCTCTTCGCCTGTCTGCTTGTCTGTCTGTCTGTCTGTCTGTCACACCCTGTCTGAAGCCCACCTGCCACACCCCTTCCTCTCCTCATCCAATCAGGACTCCAGCAGCTCGGTCTCTCTGGGGGTGTCCAGGGTCTGCCCCCACGCATGCCAGGCCCCTCACTGCCCCCTAATGTAAATATGTCCGTCACCGAGGGAGGGGGGCGGGGAGGGGGTGGGGGAGCGGTGTGGGTGGCAATGTGCACATCTTCAGCTTGGGCTGGTGTCCTTGGGGAAGCACTGTTCCTTCATACCGCATACGGCAGGCCTGTAGGTGTGTGCATGTGTGTACGACGTAAGTTCGTGTATGTGTGAGTATGAGTGAAAGTGTGTGGTAAGGCTGTGTGTGTGTGTGTTAGTGTGTGTATGTTTGTGTGTACGTGCGTGTCTGTGTGTATGTGTCTGTGTGAGTGTGCGTTTGTGTGTTTCTGTGTTAGTGTGTGTATTTGTGCGTGTGTCTTTGTTAGTGTGCGTTTGTGAGCTAAAGAGAGAGATAGAGAGAGAGAGAGAGAGAGAGGGAGAGGGGTAGAGAGAGAGGGGTAGAGAGAGAGAGAGGGATAGAGAGAGGGAGAGGGGTAGAGAGAGAGAGAGAGGGAGAGAGGGAGAGGGGTAGAGAGAGGGAGAGAGGGAGAGGGGTAGAGAGAGGGAGAGGGAGAGAGGTAGGAGAGGGAGAGGGGTAGAGAGAGGGAGAGAGGGAGAGGGGTAGAGAGAGGAGAGAGGGAGAGAGAGAGAGGGGTAGAGAGAGGGAGGAGAGGGAGAGGGGAGTGGGAGAGGGGTAGAGAGAGAGAGAGGGAGAGAGGAGGTAGGAGAGAGGAGAGGGGTAGAGAGGGAGAGAGGGAGAGGGGTAGAGAGAGAGAGGGAGAGAGAGAGAGGGGTAGAGAGAGAGAGAGGGAGAGGGGTAGAGAGAGAGAGAGGGAGAGAGAGAGAGGGGTAGAGAGAGAGAGGGGTAGAGAGAGGGAGAGAGGGAGAGGGGTAGAGAGAGAGAGAGGGAGGAGAGGGAGAGGGGTAGAGAGGGAGAGAGGGAGAGAGGGAGAGGGGTAGAGAGAGAGAGAGGGAGAGAGAGAGGGAGGAGAGGTAGGAGAGGGAGAGAGAGAGAGGGGTAGAGAGAGGGAGAGAGGAGAGAGGGAGAGGGGTAGAGAGAGGGAGGAGAGGGAGAGGGGTAGAGAGAGAGAGAGAGGGAGAGGGGTAGAGAGAGGGAGAGAGGGAGAGCGGTAGAGAGGGAGAGAGGGAGAAGGGTAGAGCTGAGTGTGGTTGTGCAGTGTAGTCAGTCAGGCTTGTGGAGCAGCCTCGGGGTCCTGAGCGCATTCTTTATTGAGGTTAAGGCAAATTGATCAGCACTAACAGCCCCATTACTCAATCTCTGCCACTGAGCTATCTCCTCTTCCTCCTCTAACTCACTCTCTCTCAGCTTTCACACACACATGCGCACGCACACACACACGCACATGCACACACACACTCACACATGCGCCTGCACACACGTGCACACACACACACTGAGCTATCTCCTCTTCCACCTCTAACTCACTCTCTCTCTCAGCTTTCACACACACACACACACACACACACACTCACACACGTGCACACATACATTGAGCTTTCTCGCTCTCTCAGTCTCTCTCAATTCAGCTGTTTCTTCCAAAAACTTTCCAAAATACCTCCCCACACGCCTTCTCCTCCCACTCTTTCTCCGTTCTTCCGTTCTCTCGCCAAATAAATTATATTTCTCTTACTGTTGACTCTCACTGTTCCTTTTTGTTTTACCTCGTCTTCCCCTTTTGTCTCTTTTATATCTTCATTTCATAACTGAGACCCCACCCCCCCTCTTTTGCAGTATTTATGCCCCCCCCCCGCCCCCGCCCCCACTCTCCCCACTGACATCTCCATCCCCCCCTTTTTCCACCCATCTCTCCCCCGCCAGTGTTCCTCTACCTGTCTTATTGCATTCCCTCATTTCTGTCTTTGTCGGAGCCTCTTTTCAGTTTTGATCTCTTTCCTTCTCCTCCTCTCCTCGCCTCCTTTGATCATCTCCGCGGAGTGTTTTATTTTCGCTGCGCTCCGACTTACCCGACAGCCCCGTTCGGGGGGGGGGGGGCGGACGCCGCCGCGCGTGCTTTTCATGTGACGGGAGCGAAATAAACGCTAATTTCGGTTCGATTCATCGGACGAGCGGCCCCGGCATTTATCGATAATTGCTTCCCGTTAAAAGGGACGCGCGGTTAAAACGCCAATCGTATAATTCTGAGAAAATGCAGCTGTTGCGGCAATTAACTTCGCAGTCGGGTAATAAAAAGGCTAATTTGCCGAAAATCTCGAGAGTTTTTACACATCTATTCATTTTTATTTATTTTTTTTTACTGTCGGCGCAGTGAAAGCGCGGCACGGCAGCGTGGCGACGGAGCCTCGCGGCGTCGGCCCCGCCCCTCGGAGGACGCGCACGGCCCGTTTGGAACCTCTCGCAACACCTGCGCGACTTTCTCGCGCGTTCGCGAGCGCCGGCGGCGGCTAGCGAGCGCCTTTTTAACGGCCGCGGCTAGCTCCTCTCAATCTAACATGGCGCACGGACTGAATTTATATAGCGCTTTTATCCACAGCGCTGTACGATTGGTGCCTGCTCATTCGCCAGAGCGGTTAGGGGGTTAGGTTGTCTTGCTCAAGGGACACTTCGACACGCCCCAGGGCGGGGGGATCGAACCGGCAACCCTCCAAATACCGGACAAACGCTCTTACCTCCTGAGCTACGTCGCCCCTGATCGCGCTTCCTGTTGACAGAGTTCTGCCTTTTCCGCGTCCGTAGGTCTTTGCAGTGTCAGGGACACGCTGACTCCGAAATCTTTTGCTTAATAATCCCCTTTGGGATTGGAAAGATTTGAAATCGCTTTGAGTCACTGCTTTTTCACTTTGTTCATTTCGTTCGGAGCGAGAGAGAGAGAGAGGATGTTAAAGCAGCAGGAAAGGCTATGAATGCCACACACTTTAGCACTGCAATTAGAGACCGATGGGTTAATTGGGCCTTTGGTTCAGCTGATGGATTCCATTTCAAATTTTTTGTGAAATTACTAGTTATCGCGAACACACAGAGACGCACACAACAATGGCGTCAGCGCCGGAATGGGCAGTTTTCCAGTTCCGTTTCAAAAGAAGAGAGGGGTCACATTTTGCCTCCCCGCCCCTATACAGGGGTGCAGTGAATGGTCAGCTTTACCCACAGAGATGTCCTGGGCCTACACACACACACACACAAAAAAAAAAAAAACCGAACTTAAGCTTGGCAGGCGTCCCGGTTGTGAAATTACACGTGGAACAGACCGAAACCGGAGCCACTTAAAAGAGTCAGTGGCGAAAATGAATTGAAATTAAACAAAACGAGAACAAATTTTTTTTGAAATTGGCACGCCACCCACCCATGCAGGACGGGAGCGAGAGCCCAGCCGGGGACAAAGCGGCGCGTTACTGAGGCACGGAGGCTGTGCGAACAAAGCTGCTGCTCACAAACTGCCTGCTATAAAAACCTGGCTGAGCGGGGAGTTTGAGGCCGTGTGGTCACTGTGACCGGGGGGAGTTTGAGGCCGTGTGGTCACTGTGACCAGGGGGAGTTTGAGGCCGTGTGGTCACTGTGACCAGGGGGAGCTGAGGCCGTGTGGTCACTGTGACCGGGGGGAGTTTGAGGCCGTGTGCTCACTATTTGGTGTTTGGTGGTTGCTGGGAAGTTGCCGTGTAGTTGCTGGGTACTTACTATGTGGTTGCTGTGTTGTTGCTGTGTGGTTGTTGGGTACTTACTATGTGGTTGCTGTGTTGTTGCTGTGTGGTTGTTGGGTACTTACTGTGTGGTTGCTGTATGGTTGCTGTGTTGTTGCTGTGTGGTTGTTGGGTACTTACTGTGTGGTTGCTGTATGGTTGCTGTGTTGTTGCTGTGTGGTTGTTGGGTACTTACTGTGTGGTTGCTGTATGGTTGCTGTGTTGTTGCTGTGTGGTTGTTGGGTACTTACTGTGTGGTTGCTGTATGGTTGCTGTGTTGTTGCTGTGTGGTTGTTGGGTACTTACTGTGTGGTTGCTGTATGGTTGCTGTGTTGTTGCTGTGTGGTTGTTGGGTACTTACTATGTGGTTGCTGTGTTGTTGCTGTGTGGTTGTTGGGTACTTACTATGTGGTTGCTGTGTTGTTGCTGTGTGGTTGTTGGGTACTTACTGTGTGGTTGCTGTATGGTTGCTGTGTTGTTGCTGTGTGGTTGTTGGGTACTTACTATGTGGTTGCTGTGTTGTTGCTGTGTGGTTGTTGGGTACTTACTGTGTGGTTGCTGTATGGTTGCTGTGTTGTTGCTGTGTGGTTGTTGGGTACTTACTGTGTGGTTGCTGTATGGTTGCTGTGTTGTTGTTGGGTACTTACTATGTGGTTGCTGTGTTGTTGCTGTGTGGTTGTTGGGTACTTACTATGTGGTTGCTGTGTTGTTGCTGTGTGGTTGTTGGGTACTTACTGTGTGGTTGCTGTATGGTTGCTGTGTTGTTGTTGGGTACTTACTATGTGGTTGCTGTGTTGTTGCTGTGTGGTTGTTGGGTACTTACTGTGTGGTTGCTGTATGGTTGCTGTGTTGTTGCTGTGTGGTTGTTGGGTACTTACTGTGTGGTTGCTGTATGGTTGCTGTGTTGTTGCTGTGTGGTTGTTGGGTACTTACTGTGTGGTTGCTGTATTGTTGCTGGGCAGTTGCTGTGTAGTTGCTGGGCATGCTGGACAGTTGCTGTGTGGTAACTGTACGATTGCTGTGTGGTTATTGTGTGGTTGCTGGGAAGTTGCTGTGTGGTAACTGTGTGGTTGCAGTGTGGTTGCTGTGTGGTTGCTGTGTTGTTGCTGTGTGGTTGTTGTGTGGTTGCTGTGTGGTTGTTGTGTGGTTGCTGGGAATTTGCTGTATGGTAACTGTGTGGTTGCTGTGTGGTTGCTGTGTGGTTGCTGTGTGGTTGTTGTGTGGTAGCTGTGTGGTTGCTGTGTGGTTGCTGTGTGGTTGCTGTGTGGTTGTTGTGTGGTTGCTGTGTGGTTGCTGTGTGGTTGTTGTGTGGTTGCTGTGTGGTTGTTGTGTGGTAACTGTGTGGTTGCTGTGTGGTAACTGTGGTTGCTGTGTGGTTGCTGTGTGGTAACTGTGTGGTTGTTGTGTGGTTGCTGGGCAGTTGCTGTGTGGTTGCTGTGTGGTTGCTGTGTGGTTGCTGTGTGGTTGCTGTGTGGTAACTGTGTGGTTGCTGTGTGGTTTCTGGGCAGTTGCTGTGTGGTTGCTGTGTGGTTGCTGTGTGGTAACTGTGTGGTTGCTGTGTGGTTGCTGTGTGGTAACTGTGTGGTTGCTGTGTGGTTGCTGTGTGGTAACTGTGTGGTTGCTGTGTGGTTGCTGTGTGGTTGCTGTGTGGTAACTGTGTGGTTGCTGTGTGGTTTCTGGGCAGTTGCTGTGTGGTTGCTGTGTGGTTGCTGTGTGGTTGCTGTGTGGTTGCAGTGTGGTTGCTGTGTGGTTGCTGTGTGGTTGCTGTGTGGTTGTTGTGTGGTAACTGTGTGGTTGCTGTGTGGTTGCTGTGTGGTTGCTGTGTGGTTGCTGTGTGGTTGTTGTGTGGTAACTGTGTGGTTGCTGTGTGGTTGCTGTGTGGTTGCTGTGTGGTTGATGTGTGGTTGCTGTGTGGTTGCTGTGTGGTTGTTGTGTGGTTGCTGTGTGGTAACTGTGTGGTTGTTGTGTGGTTCTTGTGTGGTAACTGTGTGGTTGCTGTGTGGTAACTGTGGTTGCTGTGTGGTTGCTGTGTGGTAACTGTGTGGTTGTTGTGTGGTTGCTGTGTGGTTGCTGTGTGGTTGCTGTGTGGTTTCTGGGCAGTTGCTGTGTGGTTGCTGTGTGGTTGCTGTGTGGTTGCAGTGTGGTAACTGTGTGGTTGCTGTGTGGTTGCAGTGTGGTAACTGTGTGGTTGCTGTGTGGTTGCTGTGTGGTAACTGTGTGGTTGCTGTGTGGTTGCTGTGTGGTTGCTGTGTGGTTGCTGTGTGGTTGCTGTGTGGTTGCTGTGTGGTTGCTGTGTGGTTGTTGTGTGGTTGCTGTGTGGTTGCAGTGTGGTAACTGTGTGATTGCTGTGTGGTAACTATGTGGTAACTGTGTGGTTGCTGTGTAGTTGCTGTGTGGTTGTTGTGCGGTTGCTGTGTGGTTGCAGTGTGGTAACTGTGTGGTTGCTGTGTGGTTGTTGTGTGGTTGCAGTGTGGTAACTGTGTGGTTGCTGGGCAGTTGCTGTGTGGTTGTTGTGTGGTTACCGTGTGGTTGCTGTGTGGTAACTGTGTGGTTGCTGTGTGGTTGTTGTGTGGTTGCAGTGTGGTAACTGTGTGGTTGCTGTGTGGTTGTTGTGTGGTTGCAGTGTGGTAACTGTGTGGTTGCTGGGCAGTTGCTGTGTGGTTGCTGTGTGGTTGCAGTGTGGTTGCAGTGTGGTAACTGTGTGTTAACTGTGTGGTTGCAGTGTGGTTGCAGTGTGGTAACTGTGTGTTAACTGTGTGGTTGCAGTGTGGTTGCAGTGTGGTAACTGTGTGTTGCTGGGCAGTTGCTGTGTGGTTGCGTGTGGTAATGTGTGTAGCTGTGTGGTTGCTGTGTGGTTGTCTGTGTGTTACTGTGGCAGTTGCATGTGTGGTTGCAGTGTGGTAACTGTGTGTTAACTGTGTGGTTGCTGGGCAGTTTCTGTGCAGCCGTTGTACAATCACAAAGGCACCCCCCTCAAACAGTTTAAGGTGCCAACAGGAAACCCTGCTCACTGAACTCTACCTCCCTAGGCGACGCTCTGGCCGATAACAGCAGCATTAATAATACCGTTGGTGTTTATACACTCTTTTCCCCCGTGATCTCAAATCACGTTTCAGAGTGCAGGGGGGGAAACTCACCTGAGCCTCCACTCACGTGCAGCGCTCACCCGGATATAATGTGCGGGACCCATTTTGCGCCGAAATACTCCCCACACATCGGCCCGGGGGGGGGGGGGGGGGGGAGCAGGAACGACGGATCGGCCAGTCAAACCAGGATGTGACTGTGTGACGGGTCGGCGAGAATTTGCCGAGACGGCCGCGGGGGGGAGGGGGGGAGGGTGGGGGGTTTAGGGGAGGGCTTCTCTTTGCGATAGGCGCCGCGGGATTTTTAATGAAGTACAGCGAGTCCAGGACAGAACGCCCGTTAGCCCACGGGCCGCGTCTGCGCAGAATCTCCTCCGTGGCGGCTTTCGTCCCTGCTGGAGTTTGAAGTGTTTTCAGAAAGAAGGGGGCTGATGGGATTGCGTGGCTGAAGCAGCCTCCGCGCGTGCTGATTGTCTGCGCCCCCCCCCCCCCCCGTGTGTGCGAGAACACTTTGGGGAGGTTCAGCCGCTCGCTCTAGTGGGCTCCAGTGTGTTGGCGCGGCGCTTGACGCTGCAGCCGCAAGCCTCCCTGCTTCCGTGACTTCCTCACGGTGGCGGTGTGGGGGGGTGTGGGGGGTGGGGGGGGAGCACTGCCTGGCACAGACGACCCTTAGCTACCGCTGGCTCTACTGGAAACCAGCATCCTAACACCGAAAACGCAACCGTCCAATTAAAAACCTGCACTCTAACAGCATTCTAACACAGGAAACGCTACCGTCCAATTAAAAACCTGCACTCTAACAGCATCCTAACACAGGAAACGCTACCGTTTAATTAAAAACCTGCACACTAACAGCATCCTAACACCGGAAACGCTACCGTCCAATTAAAAACCTGCACTCTAACAGCATTCTAACACCGGAAACGTTACCGTCCAATTAAAAACCTGCACTCTAACAGCATTCTAACACCGAAAACGCAACCGTCCAATTAAAAACCTGCACTCTAACAGCATTCTAACACCGGAAACGCTACCGTCCAATTAAAAACCTGCACTCTAACAGCATTCTAACACAGGAAACGCTACCGTTTAATTAAAAACCTGCACTCTAACAGCATTCTAACACCGGAAACGCTACCGTCCAATTAAAAACCTGCACTCTAACAGCATTCTAACACAGGAAACGCTACCGTCCAATTAAAAACCTGCACTCTAACAGCATTCTAACACAGGAAACGCTACCGTCCAATTAAAAACCTGCACTCTAACAGCATTCTAACACCGGAAACGGCACTGTCCAATTAAAAACCTGCACTCTAACAGCATTCTAACACCGGAAACGGCACTGTCCAATTAAAAACCTGCACTCTAACAGCATTCTAACACAGAAAACTCCACTGTCCAATTAAAAACCTGCACTCTAACAGCATTCTAACACAGGAAACGCCACTGTCCAATTAAAAACCTGCACTCTAACAGCATTCTAACACAGGAAACGCCACTGTCCAATTAAAAACCTGCACTCTAACAGCATTGTAATGCTGAGGTGTTTGTGTTTGTGTGAGAGAGAGAGAGACAGTGAGAGAAAGAGAAAGACAGAGAGGTGGTAGCAACAGTGCAATACACTTCCACCTAAAATAAACTGAGGGACCACAAAACAACATAAAAATCCACATTTTTAGAATTATTGTTCTTGTTTTTTTTGAGTGAAGAGTGTGGAAAGCGAGGGGGTGAATAGAGCGAGAGAATGAGAGAGAGAGGGAAGAAGGAAAGGAGGGATGCAGAGAGAGAGAGAGTGAGAGAAAAGGAATAGAGGGTGTAGTCTGGTATATGACCTGCATGTTTAATGATCCCCTCTGCATTAATGAGCAGTGACCGGGGCCAGGTGAGGAGCGTCTCACCTGAGGGCTCAGGGATCAAATCTCGGCAGAAGACCCGAGGGTACCCTGGGTAATGTGACCTTCAGCAGAGGTCCTTCCTGTAGGAGTTCAGGCTGTGAGATTTTTATTACTCAAGTTCGGAAACCGTGTGGTGTGATTCTGTTCAAAGAGGTTTGTGAGTGGGACGTTCACTCTCTCTCCCTCTGTCTCATTCTCCCTCCCTCCCTCCCTCCCTCTCTCCCTCCCTCCCTCTCCCTCTGCGTCTCTCTTTCTCTTCCTCTCCTGTCCCATTCTTCTAATCAGGCAGCGATAATATTCTGTTGAAAGGATTTCATTAAAATCTTTTGACTGAGGCAGCAGGTGACTCCTGCCAGCTAAAGCGTGTCTTACATAACTTTCCCTCTCCCTTCTTTACCCTGCTTTCATCTTTCCATCTCTTCTTTCTTCCTTTCCTCACCATGCACACACATACATGCGTGCTCGTGCACACGCACACACACACACACACACACACACACTCTCTCTCAAATTCAAATTAAATTCAAATCAGCTTTACTGGCGTGGCAAGGGTACACTTACATTGCTAAAGCACATACTGACATAAACAGATAACAGATACACAATAACAAAAAAAACTGTTGCTACCTCCTCTCTCTCTCTCCCTCTCCCCTTCTCTCTCTTTCTCTACCGACTGTCAAGTGAAAATTTGCCTCCCCCGCACCTCTCCATTTTAGTTACGGGGAGAGGGAGAACCACCGACGTAAACAGAAGAGCAGCTACTTTATTGGTTCCCTCCGCACACACACAATTGTTCCGGCTCCAGTCGTGTTTACTTGTTCGCTCGGAACCAGTGGCTGTCTGCGCTGTTGCATTGTGGGTAGAGGGCTCTCCTGGGCTGGCCACTGTGGCCCTTAAGGATGCCGTTCACCGTTCAATGCAATCTCTTCCTCTCTGACGCATTTGTGCCACGCCCACAGACCTCTCCATTAACGCAGCAGAAATAACTGTTTTCTTGTTTCGGGTGCCATTTTCTCTCCCAGCGTAACAAACCACAGAGGAGATTCGGCAGAGGACAGATTAAGACTCCCTGCTGCCATTATCTCAGATGCAGCCGAGCGGGTCCTCTGATGACGCTGGCCTGTGATTGGCCGCCTGCTGGTGTGGTGATTGGCTGTGCTCTCCAAAGTCTGATTGGGTTTGCGCGAGTGTGTCACTCAGTTTAGGAACGCTGTCACCTGGCTCCTCAGAAAGTCGGTCCGTCAGTGTCAGTGTTGCAGAGTCGGTTAGTCAGTAATAACGTGTGTCAGTCAGTCTCCCCGCCAGTCAACCTGTCAGAGAATCACTAAGGGCATGCCAGTTAGCAACTGAATGATATCTATTTATATACGTCTTTTTTTTAATAAAAGTAAAAAAAAAAAAAAAAAAAATGTATACCCCAGCTGGTGTGGTGACACGTGTGTGTGTGTGTGTTTTTTTTTTGTGTGTCGGCAAACCGAACTGGAACTCTCGTCCTGGCTAAAATCCCAGATCTGGCTCTCGCAAAAAAAACTTGCCACCTAATGATCCCCTGATTTAATTGGCTAAAAAATGTTCTCTCCCTCCAGTGGAGCTGCTCCGTGGCCAACAGTAGGGGACTGTGGTTGTACTGGGCAGCTCGCAGGTGTGCATGTGTATGAGTGTGAAGCAGGGCGTTGCTGCAAAAGAGCGTCCAATGCTCCGTGAACTGGGGCGACATAGCTCAGGAGGTAAGACCGATTGTCTGGCAGTCGGAGAGTTGCCGGTTCAAACCCCGCCCTGGGCGTGTCGAAGTGTCCTTGAGCAAGACACCTAATCCTTAACCCCTAACTGCTCTGGCGAATGAGAGGCATCAATTGTAAAGCGCTTTGGATAAAAGCGCTATATAAATGCAGTCCAGTCCAACCAACCCTGGGTAGATGAAGTTTAAATACATTTTTACTTTAGTGAGTGTAAAATCAGGGCAAATATTGAAACGAGGAACCGCGGACGCATGGCGGGTGAATTAGCGAACGAGATGGATGGCGGGGTTAATAGCAGACAGATGGGTGCGGAGATGTGAAGATGGAAAGCGCGATAAAGATGATGGTTCCTGCAGATACGGGCGGAGCGCGGGGAGGCCAGCTGTCTCCACCTCCGTCCTCCGCGCTCTCTCTAGCGCGCGCGGGCTGTTTGTTTTTTTATTAATAGAATTAAACCCGTTATCGTCAGCGGAGACCGCTCCTCGCAGGGGCCGCATCAGATTGAGACGGAGATTTCCAATTTGAGATTGTGTCGCGCGCACACATCTTCCCGAGCTGCGATAACATCAGAGAATCGCTATCACCATTCTTTCTCTCCCTCTTTTACCCTCTCAATTTCTCTTTCTTTTTTTACCCTCTAAATTTCATTCTCTCTCTCTTTTACCCTCTCAATTTCCCTCTTTCTCTCTCTCTCTCTCTGCCTCACTCTCCCCCCTCCCCCATCTTACCTTTTGCTATCTTGGTCCAGCACAATTCACAGTTCAATTCAACTTTATTGTCACGACATCCTTGTATTGTAAATATTGCCAAAGCTTAACAATCAATAAAAGCAAAGCCACACTCAGTGGTGTGGTATTAGAAGAGGGTGGCTTTGCTCTGACAAGGGATTCTCACCTCTAGCACGCTTGAAAATACACTATTTTCAAGAGAGTTGCTATCCTCAAATCTACTGTTTTTTTTTTTTTTTAAAGATGCATTAGATAACTAGAGTCAACTTAAGGAAAATGCAAAAAATAAACAATAAATAATAACAGCAACTGTAATTTCGGTAGTCATAATTATATCACCCATAAGCAGAAAAAACTGTGACAATAGGAATAATTTCCTAATATGTAATATGTATTCTTTGTGTTTGAGCTGCGATGGTCTCTTAGGCTGATGTGCAGTTCTGCACTGAACTGCCAAAAACTCTGAATTCTCTCCTCTCCTAGGATTTTTATTTTTTAATATACATGTATTTCTGGACGGGGAAGGAAATGTGGGAATATAGTTTATTTTGAATTCTAGGTTGAGAAAAATTCTTGAATTCTTTATATTTTTCACACCTCGTTAGAAAGTTCTGTCTCCGTTTCTTGTTGGCTGCAGTGTGGGAGCACAGTATGTCCTCTCCGGGCTGCCATATCTGTTTGTGACAGCTTGTCTCTGTGACTTGGCCGGTACTTGCCGAGTTTCTACTTTGTTAATGTATTTTTTATTTCATTTTGATGAAATGTCGTTACCGTGTTCCATGGAAATCTGCCGCATAGCCTTCTCCGGCACAGAAAACCATTTTACACCGCGTTAGCCAACAAATTACTCATTTTCGTGTTGCGTTCTAATTTGGTGGACTAATTGTTTTAGCGCCCGCTCTCTCTCTCTCTCTCGCTGATTCTGATCCCCAGAGCAGGTTCCTCTGCCCCGTCCGCTTACCCCACCTGCCCAGGGGCCACACCCATACGGCAGAGCCAAATCGGACCTTCTTCTCAAAATGCGTTAAATCCTCCAAAGATGGTTCTCAGGAGATTAAATGCCCCCCCCCAACCTCCCGGCCACCCCCCCCCGCCCCTTCTCCCCCACAAAAAAACTGGGCATCGGACCTTGGACCCCCAGGGGCTATGAGATAGACCACCAACTGCCAGTCTGCCGTCTGTGGCTGTTACTGTACACCAGGGAGCAGCTTCCCTCGCTATGGATGCTGGTAACACTGCGGCAGCCTCGCTCCAGCTCTCCGGATGCACCGCGGGGATATTACACTGGTGTTGTGGGGACATTGTGTTTTAACAGCGCGCAGATGCTGTGACGACTTTGTGGGGACGCGGTGTTTTAATGTTATGGGGACATTGCAGGGACACGGTGTTATTATGTTAATTGTGGGGACACAGTGTTTTAATGTTATAGGGACATTGTGGGGACATTGTGTTTTAATGTTACAGAGACATTGTGGGGACACGTTTAAATGTTATAGGAACATTGCAGGGACATTGTGTTTTAATGTTATAGGGACATTGTGGGGACATTGTGTTTTAATGTTATAGGGACATTGTGTTTTAATGTTATAGGGACATTGTGGGGACATTGTGTTTTAATGTTATAGGGACATTGCAGGGACATTGTGTTTTAATGTTATAGGGACATTGTGGGGACATTGTGTTTTAATGTTATAGGGAAATTTCTGGGACATTGTGTTTTAATGTTATAGGGACATTGTGGGGACATTGTGTTTTAATGTTATAGGGACATTGTGAAGACACTGAGTTTTAATTTTATATAGACATTGTGGGGACATTGTGTTTTAATGTTATAGGGACATTGTGGGGACATTGTGTTTGCTGGCAGGTTGAGAGTAAGGGTTTTCAGAGACTCTGATCCCATGTGGAGGCAGTGCTTGTGAGTGGGAGGGGCAAAACCCAATGAGCTCTCTCCCATACTAAGTGACTCACTTACAAACACACACCACACACACAAATACACACATGCGTACTTGTCCCTCATCCTCTGCACCCCAATCACCAGGTTGGGCTGTGTTGTACCTGTGCTGTACCTGTGAGGTGCAGTATCAGAGCTGTCCTGTACCTGTGTGGTGCAATATCAGAGCTGTGCTGTACCTGTGTGGTGCAGTATTGTACCTGTGCTGTACCTGTGTGGTGCAGTATTGTACCTGTGCTGTACCTGTGTGGTGCAGTATCAGAGCTGTGCTGTACCTGTGTGGTGCAGTATTGTACCTGTGCTGTACCTGTGTGGTGCAGTATCAGAGCTGTCCTGTACCTGTGTGGTACAGTATCAGAGCTCTGCGGTACCTGTGCTTCTGTCAGACTTCAGCTCTTCCCAGGTGACCTCGGGAACAGAAACTCTTTTAACAAAAACTTTATTCAAACATTAATTGAAAATAAATTGTGCCTCCCAGAGAATGCAGTGAGTAATCCCATTATTCACAGTGAGGGCGCGAGAGAGAGAAGCTCAGCAGTAATTCCTTAAACCCTGTCACTTTTCCACAGACCACTCTCAACCGATTAGATTCCGCTCCTGCTTTCTTTCTCTTCCCCTGTTCCTCTTTGACCCTCTCTCTGTCTTTCTCTGTCCTCCCCCTCCCCTCTCCCCCCTCTCAATCTCTCTCTCTCTCCGCCTCCCCTCTCTGTTTTTTTTCTTCTTCTCAGTCGTTTTCTATCCACCTCGGGCTCTCCCTCTATCATCCCCCTCTCTTTCTCTCTCTTAGACTGTAATGGTGTCGTTCCATATCTTCATCTTCATCTTCATCACCATGCACTGGATACTATCATCCCTCTCTCTGTCTCTCTTCTCTCTCTCTCTCTCTCTCTCTCTCTCTCTCTCTCTCTCTCTCTCTCTCTCTCTCTATCAGACTTTCATTATTACACTTGGTGATTTCCAGCCTGCAGACTAAAATAATATTAATGATAGCGTCCATGGCATGGCGATGAAGATGAGGATGAAGATATGGAATGACACCAGTGAGCGGAGCTGGCAACAGGCCTCTTTAACGAGGACAGCGCGGGCAACTCCGCCGCTACCGCTAGCCGCGAGCTCGGAACTAACGAGTGAGTGAAAGACAGCGCTGTGCAAAATGGAGGAGGGAGGGAGGGAGACAAGAGGAGAAGGAGAGAGAGAGGAGAGGGGGAGAGGAGAAGGAGAGAGGAGAGCAGAGGGAAAGAGGAGAAAGAGAGAGAGAGTGGGGAGAGGAGAGGGAGAGAGGAGAAGAGAGAGGGGAGGAGAGGGAAAGAGGTGAAAGAGAGAGAGAGAGGAGGAGAGGGAGAGAGGGGAGGAGAGGGAAAGAGGAGAAAGAGAGAGAGTGGGGAGAGGAGAGAGAGAGGAGAGGAGAGGGAGCGAGCAGAGGCAAAAAGGAATGAAAAACTTCATGGGAGGAATTTCCAAATGAAAGTCCAGTGAACAAGCTGGGCTTTAGAAGGCTCAGTAAGAGAATAAGAGAGAGAGCAATTGAAGAAAACAGAAGGCACTCGGGTGGGGGTCGAGAGGACATCAGTAATTCCTTAATTGAGTTCTGTGATGTAATTAACCAGAGAAATCCAAAGCCTCTGTTGACTGTCCAAGAGTGGCTGCTGTGCGCCCAACAGGAGGGCGATCCTATGGTGGTCCACTGGGCTCTCTCTGGTACTGGAATGGACTACATGAGACTCCGCTACTGAACGGAATTCTCTGTCACTGGACTGGAGTCTCTCTCTCTTACTGGACTGGACTGGACTGAACTAGAGTTTCTCTCTTACTGGACTGGACTGGACTGGACTGAACTAGAGTTTCTCTCTTACTGGACTGGAGTGGATTGTACTGGACTAGACTGGACTGGAGTCTCTCTCTTGCTGGAATGGACTCTTGTGACCCTGCTCCTGGCAGATGTGGGTCCTTGAGTTTATGTGCCCCCCATTCTGTAGACAGTTTTCACCGTACCTTGGCAGCTAACCCCCTTCTTTCAACGTGTTTATGCTTTGAACATGTTCATTCATCACGACTGCGTTCATCATTCATCATACATCGAATGCATAATTCATGCATCCGTCTGCTGCCCACGGGTTCCTCGGCTAGGAGGGGGGGGGGCGTGATTAAGGCAGGAGGGCCTTATAGGAATCGCGGGCTCCCGATTGTTTTTTTTTTTTTTTTCAGATGGGGACGAAATTGTGAGAAGGTTCGGTCTCAGTGTCACAACGCTCAAGGTGTGAGGCACCGCTGAGAACCGGTCCGGCTGGCTTACGGGCTCCCGGTCGGTTTTTTGACGTGTAAAAAAAAATTTGGGCAGCGTCAGCTCGAATTTGCCAGGTGTGAGAGGTCGTGCGAGTGGATCCTGTGTTTTGATTTCCGTTGACCAATCAGGAGGGGGCTCCGCGCGTGACGTTTGGTGTGCTTTTGGCCGACTGTAACGTCATGTGACCCGGTCGGTAGCTCGTGTACTCTGTGCTGTCGTCCGATTGGTTGTCGCAATCAGAGCCTCGTTCGGCGTGAGAGGGAGGTCATCCGAACCCTCGATGACGTAAGCCGCGAGAAAATCGCATAATGTGCGCCCGCCCCCTACAGGAAATCCGACTCTCATCCACATGTGCTGCGAACACGCTGCACACCGGTTAATGAGATCACACACGCTACAAACACGCTAGCAACATCACACAGCATGCAGACTTTTTTGAACAGGCCCAGAGAACACGACCCCCCCCCCCCCCCCGAGCATTGGACTACAGGAGCGGAGAGACGAATCTCTGCGGGTGAGAACGTTCCGCGTGCAGATGAACATGCTCGGAACATAAAACTCGCTGTGCAGCCAGAACATGCCTACTTCATCACACACAGAACATGCCTACTTCATCACACACAGAGCAGCGGTACACGTTGTGGAAAGGGGGGGTGGGGTAGGGGTTGGGCGGTGGGGTTTGAAATCAACTGAGAAAATGCTAAGGGCGTGTGGGCCATGGACTAAATTAAAAAACCGAAATAATAGATACAGACAAATAGATTGCAAGACTGAGTGAGAGAGAGAGAGAGAGGCAGAGAATTCTGGAGTGAGAGCGGGAGAAGGCTGGGGATGAATATTGATGAGATGTGATAATGCGTGTTGATAAAGTGCAGAGAGAAAAAAAATGGAGCGCTATTTCTTTAAGTGCAGAAATTCAGGCGACCAAACTGGGTCTGGGCTGCAGAGGAAGGGGGGGGTGCACTTTTGTTTCGGCAAAAAGGGTGGGGTACGCCCGTCTCTCCCTCTCTCGCTTTATCCCTCTCTCTCTCTCCATTTTTAATGTCTGTACCGCAGGGTTGTGTCTGACAGTTGTGATTTTGGCTGATCTGTGAACTTTTGTGCTGCTGGTTTCACAGAAAAAAAGCCGTTTTTTTCCTCTGGCTGTAAATGAGATGGAGGGATGGACGGGGCGGAATGATTGAACCGAAAGAGAAAGGAAGAGAGTGAGAGAGGGAGGGGAAGAGATAGAAATAAATGATTCGGTTTTTTCTTTATTCGACATCTCACTGGTGGAGCCTCCCCGCGGGTTTGATCCCCAAACCTTCATCTGTTCTGCCCATCGCCCGTAGCAGAGATGGATTATGGGTAACGGCCTGGTGACTATTGGCCCCCGGTTCAGCCCAGAGGGTGCATGTGCACATCTCACAGTATCACATGACCAAGACTGCCCCAGAGATCGTCCCCCCGGCAACAAATTTATCATTAACCGCTTTTAACTGCCGTAACTGTCATTAACTGCTGTTTCTGTTTCTCCTTATGGCTGCCCTATATGGTCCTATAAGGCCCTGTCCCTGTGTCTTGTACCAGTACTGCTCTTCTTGAAACCGGCTCAGGATTGACTTGTCCATTTTAAAAATAAAAAAGATTTTTTTTTTTAAAGATGTCAACAGATTGGCTGTGCTCCACAAATTTCATTTTAGTAATTAATTTCTGGAGCCATAAATCTTGAATAACATAAATACTTGTCAGAATTTTTGATGGAATAGCGTGAAAATAGTTCAAAGCAGTGGTGCACTGAGAGAAAGAGCGAGAGAGAGAGAGAGAGACAGGTTGTAATGAGTTGGAGATCAGAGCAGACTCAAATCAGAGGGCATGTGACCGTACTGTAAATTCTCTGTTTCCTTTTATAAAATAAAATAAAATAAAAGGAAACCTCTCTGTCCCCCGATCACCTTTAAAAAAACAACACAAGGCATAATTAAGAGGGTGAAGAAAAGGCTTCTCCTCCCTTATTCCCTCCTCTGGTAAACATGCCAGTCTGACTCAATTAAGCAGTTCAGTAAAGAGCAACATCAGGGCCTGCCTCCTGCTTCCTCCATTGTACATTTAGCTTGTCTAATTAATTGGTTTTGAAATAAAATCGCAAAAGATTTAATTGTTCCCTTTTTATGGCAGGGGAGGGGTTGCACAGAGAATTTGTTAATTTTTTTTTCTTTTTAAAAGAAGTCTTTAAAGTACATAAAGTGCGAAGGATTTTGATTTTTAATTAAAGAGGAATTTGTTACTACTAGCACTGTAAAGTGACTGGATTCAGACATGCCACAATCCTGCATAATTCTCTGTTCTTTCTTCCTCTCCCTCTGTCTCTGTCTCGTCTCTTTGCTTCTCTCTTTTCCTCTCCTTTTCTCTCTCTCTCTCTCTCTCTTGCCTCCTCTTTGAATTCAGTCCAAATTTGCTTTACTGGGATGACGAGTTTGCCCTTGAATTCATCATTACGTCGCCCCCTTAACAAGCGCCCCAGGACCTTGTGGAGACAAGACAACCCAAAAATATCAAAGATCCTCCACTGCATTTCGCTGCAGATACGATGTTCGTTTCGATACGTAAGCGTTCGTCTTCCAGCACCGAACCTATTGCTGCCGTGCACGGCCAAAGTGTTTGAATATTATCTCGCCTGCCCGCAACACCTGGATCTGATCAAAGTTTGCAATTCCGTTTAACATTATTATTTACATGAATTAAGTACATAGCGAGTTACCTCATTTTTATGCCCCATGTAAAGTATATGAACTGGGGTGGTCTTACGCGTAAGATGGAGTCAAAGGTTGGCCCACTAGATGAGGGGGGGAAATTAATTAATTTCAGATGGGCTTAAAGCACTGGAGGTTAGAGGAGTAACTGTGCTCTCCTTCTCTCTCTCTCCTCTTTCTCTCTCTCTCTCACTTTCTTGCCTCCCTGCTCTGTTTCTGTCTCTCTCTACACCTTTAGTGGTGCACTGTACACGTAGCAATAACAAGTAGGGTTGCTTTCGACCGTCACGTAACGTAGCATAATGACGACAGGCTGTTTATCCCAACGATGCTCGCTATTCTCAATGTCCGGTTTTGAAATTATTCCCGTGTTTGTGGTCCCGACCAGACAATGTAATGTCCCGTCTGAGTAGCTGATGGAGGATATTTACCAGTGGTTAGTCCGTGATCCCCCCCAGCACCCACCACTACCCCCCCACCCTCCCAGCCACCATCAGTTCTGACAACAAACTCATCCCCCCAGCCCCCCCCCCCCCCGCCATGCCCCTCCCCCCGTCTGCTTTCGGTTCCGACTGCCCCCCTAACCTTCCAGCTGTGCGTGCTGACAAATTCTAAACCTGGCAACCGTAATAACAAGGTATACCTAAATATGTCTGTGGGGAGGGGGGGGCGGGGTGATGCCCCTTTTTGTGGGGACTTTAGGACTATCTCTCATATCTTTGTGGGGTGATCATGCAAGCAAGAAGAGTGGTGTCTTTCCTTGGAGGTATTTTGTCGATGAATACACTTCCTGTTTTTTGGGCCAAGGTATGGTGCCACCCGAGGAAAACGGGCGGCATCGCTGCAGTTTTCTGGTGGGCAAAAGATTAAAACCCCAATCTGGCGAGCGCATCGAAATTAAACACGGCGACGGAGGCCCAGGTCTGGTTCAGACGCTGAGAGGGCCGGCAGCAGAGAGTCTCCTGTTAGAAATGCGAACTGCGAGCTGACTGAGGAGGTTAATAAATTCTTTGGGAAATTGAGCGGGTGGTGGATGGTGCGTCTGTGAGCCCGACGAAGGTTTAATGCTTTGAAGAGGCAAGACGAAGTGACTGGCTCTGCCTATAGTTTCCACTGAGTGATTGATTATGCTTTCTTTCACATTATTTATTGATAGATCTGTTATTTTCTTTTCTCTTTTTGCTCTTTTCCTTTTGTTTTTGGGGTTTTGTTGTTATTTGTCTTTGTCTAAGATCGTTGATTTGCGGATTTCCATTTCCTTTTCTTGTTCAGCAACGGGAAGCTAAAATTATAGTCAAAATCTCAGAATTCATATTAAATAATAATGCATTTACAGTATAAATAACATCATGATATTATGCCAGTATCGTTAAACACAAATTATTGCTAAGCTACAAAGGAAAAAAAAATATCACTGATATAGTGTCCAAACAAAAATTTAAGACCTCTACAAAATCAAATACACCTACAGTGCCATGATAAAGTATTTGCTCCTGATTTCCTCTATTATTGCATATTTGTCTCACTGAACGGTTTCAGATCTTTAGACTAAATGTAATATTAGACGAAGGTAACCTGAGTAAACACAAAACACATTTTAAAATTATTATTTTATTTATTTCATGAAAAAAGTTCAACAAGTTCATATGTGAAAAAGTAATTGCCCCTTAAACATAATAACTGGTTGCACCACTTTTATCAGCAATAACTGCAACCAAACACTTCCTATAATTTGATATCAATGTTCACATGACCGTGGAAGACTTTTAGCCCACTCTTCTTTGCATAACTGCTTTAATTCAGACAAATATGTTGGCGTTTGAGCATGAACTGCTCCTTTCAGGTCCTGCCGCGGCGTATCTATTGGGTTCAAGTCAGGACCTTGACTAGGCCACTTCCAAAACTTTAATTTTATTTCTTTTCAATCATTCAGATGCGGACTTGTTTTTATTTTTATTTATTTTTTTGTTTTGGCTATCATCGTCTTGCTGCATAACCCAATTACGCTTCAGCTTCAGCTCGGGGGGCAGATGACCGGACGTTCTCCTTAAGAACGTTCTGGTGCAGTCGCAGAATTCACGGTTCCTTCGGTAGCGGCAAGTCGCCAGCCGGCAGCGAAGCATCACCGTCCAGGCCACCGTCACACGGCACCGTCACAGCCGCACACCGTCACCAGCGCACACCGTCACACAGCCGCACACCGTCACACAGCCACACACCGTCACACAGCCGCACACCGTCAACAGCACACCGTCACAGCCGCACACCGTCACACAGCCACACACCGTCACACAGCCGCACACCGTCACACAGCCACACACCGTCACACAGCCGCACACGTCACACAGCCGCACACCGTCACACAGCCGCACCCGTCACACAGCCACACGCCGTCACACAGCCGCACACCGTCACACAGCCGCACACCGTCACACAGCCACACACCGTCACACAGCCGCACACCGTCACACAGCCACACACCGTCACACAGCCGCACACCGTCACACAGCCGCACACCGTCACACAGCCACACACCGTCACACAGCCACACACCGTCACACAGCCGCACACCGTCACACAGCCGCACACCGTCACACAGCCACACACCGTCACACAGCCGCACACCGTCACACAGCCGCACACCGTCACACAGCCACACACCGTCACACAGCCGCACACCGTCACACAGCCACACACCGTCACACAGCCACACACCGTCACACAGCCGCACACCGTCACACAGCCGCACACCGTCACACAGCCACACACCGTCACACAGCCGCACACCGTCACACAGCCGCACACCGTCACACAGCCGCACACCGCGTTCGGCTCGCTGGCGTGATGTTCCCGCTGTGAAATGCAGCGTTTGCTGTACGCCAGACGTAACGGGACCCGCGGTGTGAATGTTGCCCCCCTCTGCCCTGCCGAAAAGTCCTCGGGCCTTCCTTACTGAGAATCTTAAATTGCACCGCTGACAATTGAAACGGGCAGGTTTAATACAATAAGAGATGAAAACTGACTTTTTATACTCCATAGCCTTGTCCGGATGGGATTAGTATTGCAGGACGATGTGGGTAATGCATTTTTTTTTTATTTTTATCATTGCACACAAGTGAATTCACAGTGGCTGATCCACTGAAATAGCCTTTCCTTTTATTGCTCCCCCCCCAATGTTACTGAGTGGGCGTGGCTGTTCCTGGATCTGTTCATCACACATTCCCACCTACCAGTAAAAAAAAAAAAAAACACCACACAACACGCACATTATGTTTAAACAACTAAAAGAAAGAAAATACGTTTTAAAAAAAAATATATTCTGAAGACATTACCGACAAATATATGAAATATACAAATATACAAAACCAGAAATGGGGAGTATATAAAACATTTACTGCCCAAAATAGTCATTGATAATACCGACATGTTGATCCGGATGGTAACATGATTTTCTCCGGTGAAAGACAGTAGTTTTTTAAGCTGGAATTATTATTCGCCTGCCCACTAAAAAAAAAATCACTGACATGGTCATTCTGGACATGAATAAAATTACCGAATTACTCTGGTAAAAATGACATCACCTGACCCCTCCTAGTGAAATGAATCCCTTCCGGACTGGGCTTATGACAACCCATCTCTTCAGAAAATCTGTGAACCGTTATTTTGGTCAAGGGAAAATGTGAAGCTTGATTAACAGTTTAGAACAGACGGCAACACACACACACACACACACACACACCTAGCCTGATTACGCACACTTGTGAAGCACAGGTAAAATAATACAGAGAAGGAATTCGAGCATGTGTGTGTTTTTAACGTTGGACGCACACACACACGTACACACACGCACGCACACGCACACGCACGCACACACACACACACACACACACACACACACACACCTAGCCTGATTACGCACACTTGTGAAGCACAGGTAAAATAATACAGAGAAGGAATTCGAGCATGTGTGTGTTTTTAACGTTGGACGCACACGCTCTGTAGTGACGGGTGTGTGTGAGGGAACAGTAATCCCCTCAGAGAGACTGGAGACGTGTGTCTCCCCCATCAAACGGCCAAGACCCTCTCTCTTTCCCTCTCTCTCTTTCTTTCTGCTGCCTGTCTCCCTCCCTCTCTCTCTCTCTCTCTCTCTCCCTCCCCCGCTCCCTGCCCCTCCCTCCCCATCACTCTCTCTATCTCTCTCTCTTTATTCTCTCACATCATCGCACAACAGAAGGGATCACCCTTCTCCTTTCTCCCAGAATGCTGGGTGTTGCTTTTATACACAGTCAACAGCCTCTTTTTCCCTCTCTGAGAAGGGGAGGGGGGTGTCTGGTGATGGGGGGGCTCCCTCCCTCCCTCCCTCCCTCCCTCCCTCCCTTCTCCGTCCGTCTCCCTCCGTCCCATTTTCCCTCAAAACAGGGGGGATTTCCTCTGATCCCCTTTCAATCTCTCTGCTCTTCTCTTATTCTTTTTTCACTCAGTCACTCTGCCCCTTTACCCTCATCTGTTTATCCCTTGCCCTCCATACACATCACTCGGTCTTCCACCCCCCCCACCTCTCTCTTTCTCTCTCTCTCTCACTCTGTTAATGCTGTTTCTAGTCGTTATTCTCTTAATCTCGCCCTCTCTTGCTGTCTGACGCGGGTGTGTACTCTTGCCCGTTCGGTGTGTGTACACACGCTGTGTTAACCCTCTCGCCTGATGCAGTGATAAGTGTACCGTAGTCCACAGTCAGTCATTGTCCTTATACTGTATCAGCACCCTCTCTCTCTCAGTGGTGTTCACATACGGTGTTAACCCCCCCCGCCCCCCCCTCATAAAGTATTCATGTGCTGTATAGTGCAGTCAGTCAATACATACCGCGTTAACCCTCTCTCAAAAGGTGTTAATTCAGTTCTGCCCGTGCTCCCCCTCCCTGCATCTCTCTGCTCCCTGACAGGATAAGACAGCACTGTGGGGCTGACAGTGTGATGGTGGGGGGGGGGGAGACAGGCAGGTTAATGCAGGCAATCTGATCGCCTGGACAATCCAAATCCACTCAGAGAGGGGGGGGGGAGGGAGGGAGAGAGAGGAGAGGGAGGGAGAAGGGGGAGAGAGCGAGATGGAGAGAGAGTGGGGGGGAGGGAGAGAGAGAGAGAGATGGGCGGAGGGAGGGAGAGAGAGAGAGAGAAAGAAAGAGCTAGGGAGAGGAGAAGATGAGAGAGAGAGAGGAGAGGGAGATGGAGAGAGGGGGCGACGGAGAGAGAGGGATAGAGAGAGGGGGAGATGGAGAGAGAGCGAGTGGAGAGAGAGTAAGAGGGAGGGAGGGAGAGAGAGAGGAGAGGGATAAGGAAGAGAGAGAGGGAAAGAGAGAGGGAGATGGAGAGAGAGAGGGAGGGAGGGAGGGCGATGAAAGAGGGGATAAAGGCAAGAGATTGATGAAAGAGAGTGAGAAACTAATTCTTTCTTCACTCTGAGCTCGAAGATTAAGGAAGATTAGGGTGATAAGGTGAGGGGGAGAGAGATGGAGTGATAAGTAACATGCCTAGAGAAACGTCAGAGGAAAAAGAGACAAATGGATGGAGAGATAAAGAGAGAGAGGGAGAGAGGAATAAAGAAAATGTGTCGTCAGAGACCCATAAACATCATCTGCAGAAGAGAGAAATGTGTCGTGGTAAATGTAGGCATCTGTATACATGTGTGAGTGAGCATCCGTGTGTGTGTTAGGGTTAGGGCCAGGGTTAAGGGGTGTGTGTGCGTGCGTGCGTGTGTGTGTGTGCATGTGGGTGCACTGTATGTGAGCAGGTGTGTATGTGTGTTCCGTGTGCGCACGTAAACGGGCACATCTGTTTATATTACAGCCATTTGTGAGACTCATTATCTCCCGATTCCTGTACAACACAACACCAACTGCCGCACAAAGCAATACTCTGCCACAGAACATCACAACAGGCTTCTACAAAACAGCACACCACCACACACAGCAACACACTGCCGCAGAACACCACACACACTTCTACCAAACAGCACACCACCACACACAACAACACACTGCCGCAGAACACCACACACACTTCTACCAAACAGCACACCACCACACACAACAACACACTGCCGCAGAACACCACACACACTTCTACCAAACAGCACACCACCACACACAACAACACACTGCCGCAGAACACCACACACACTTCTACCAAACAGCACACCACCACACACAACAACACACTGCCGCAGAACACCACACACACTTCTACCAAACAGCACACCACCACACACAACAACGCACAGCCACAGAACACCACACACACTTCTACCAAACAGCACACCACCACACACAACAACACACTGCCGCAGAACACCACACGCACTTCTACAAAACCATACCTACATTACAATACACTGCCGAGCAACACACGACAGATTTCCATATAACACAACAGCCCACCACTATAGCCCAGCAAGGCACATTATCAAATTCTGACGGCCACACACCACCAAAACACGTCAACATGCCAACTGCACAACTCATCAACAAGTACTACTGCACAACACATCAGCAAACAACACATAAACACACCGCTATACCACATAGCAGCTCATCGACACACACTACCGCACAACACATAACAACTCATCCACACACACTACTGCACAACACATCAGCAAACAACACATAAACACACCGCTATACCACATAGCAGCTCATAAACACACACTACCGCACAACACATAACAACTCATCCACACACACTACTGCACAACACATCAGCAAACAACACATAAACACACCACTATACCACATAGTAACACATCAGCACACACTACTACACAGCACATCAGCAAACAATCGGAAACACACTGCATTACCTCATCGCAACTGATCCTCACACATACTGCACAACACATTGCAACTCATCAGCATGCACTACTACACAACACAATCGGAAACACACTGCTATAATCACATAGCAACTCAACAACACACGCTACTGCACAACACATCAGCAAACAATCGGAAACACACTGCTATAATCACATAGCAACTCAACAACACACAAAGCAACATGCCATTACCGCCCCATAGACTTGCCATCAGCAGGGGCGATGGGGGTTTATCCTGGCGTCACTTCAAACGCAGAGGCACCGGGCCATTCTCCAGAACGCGTGTGGCGGTGAACCGCAGAAAAAAAAAAAAAAAACCCTCCCAGCATGCCCCTGTGGAAGGGCTCCCAGCATGCCCTGCTGCGCTGAGCTGCCGTTCCACTTAGCCTAAAATGGCGGGATCAAGGTGATGGGCAAGCCCGCTAATCTCCATCCTCCAGGAGAGAGGCTGTCCCCATACCATTCAGCCAAATCCCTTACCTCCAGGACCCCCCCCCCAAAAACAAGAAAAAACTAATACTGCTGTTCTGATTGGCAGTGAGTGCTTTCCCTCACACACTTACACATCTTCCACACTCATACTTTCATTGACTTTTAAATATGCAGATTTACATATACGTAAATAATGCATATACATAAATAGGGTACATGGACCTGCAAAGAAAAAAAAAAAACGCATTGCAAAAAAATCTACTTTTCAAAGGGTTAATATAGAGAAGTGAATAATATTTGGAACTAACAGTTAATTGCAAAACAATTATCTATAAATATTACTATGAAATGTCCCGTTAGTCATGTCTTCAAACACTTCCCACTGACATGAGTTATTTTGACAAACTGAGAGATGGCACTATCTGACAGGCAGCGATGAATGTTGGAATACTCAGAAATTTAATTAGTTTCCCGAAATCCTGCCTCATAGCTAAGCAGACCAAACTGACGGGTTTAACCCTTTAAGGTGTAAGATCACAAACATGATTAGAATATTCTTAACAGAACATTCTTATGCTGATGTAACAACCAGTACCAGTAATTGAAGGCAATTGCATTCTAGAACACTGACTCTGAACTTAAAATTAGAATTAGAAACATAACATTATAAAAAACTTACTTTTCAATGGGTTAGTTTGCTTATTTCTTCAAGCTGACAGACAGCTTTAGCAAACCAGTGTGTGGGCATCAGGGTGATGGTGAGGTTTTCGGATGGGCCTTGAAACCCCACCCCCAAACTATTCAGTCATGATTTCCGTTAACTTTAAAGAAAAATACCCACGAGCTTCGCACAACTTGACATACTCATGCATCTTGTAATTCCGAAAAAACCTTAATTCATACTGTGAAATTGAAAAACCCGCTGGGGAAAATTAAGTTTAAAAATAGGAAGCTCTGCCATTTTTCGGTTGAATGGAAGGGTGAGTAGAATTTTGTGAGAGCATTCTATTGCAGCACTTTCACTTCCCTGGTTTTAAATGCTTAAATGTTTTGTGGTCACAGTCAGGAATGGAGAGGCTAAGTGCTAATATGAAACATGGTAGTACCCTTCACACTAACATACTGTATGTTAGCATGGTACACGCTAACATGCTACAAGCTAACATGCTAACGTGCTTTACCGAATGGAATGCTGCCAGTGATAATCACCCTCATACACCAGGATTTAGCAAATGACGTGTAACCACACACACACGCACACAAATACACACACACACATAGGTACACACACACGTACACATACACGCTCACACACATGCAAGCACACACACACACAATATAAACACAAACACACATTAGAACACAAACATGCGCACACCCACACACGCACACATAAGTTCACACACACTCACTCATGCACACACAG
>NC_057940.1:3934942-3937442 GCF_018555375.3 Anguilla rostrata | reverse complement strand
AGGGTTGCCAGACGCCTGCTTTTCGGTTGGAATGTCGTGGTCCTGACCAATGTAACGTCCGGTCTGCGTCATCGATGGAAGAAATTTACTGTTAGTTAGTTAGTTAGTTAGCTAGTTTGTAATGGATGATTTCGTTTGTCAGTGTATGCCTGATCCAATGTCGGTTGCACCCCCATCCCCCCCCCCCCCCCCACGGTTCGACAGCTCCCGGCATTGTTTGCATCTCGTCGTGCGATGTCCGGTTTTCATTCCAAATTTAGCAACACACCCATTCTGATTCACTCTGATTCACGCTACACAGCATAGCCCTGGATTGTGACTCAAACCAGCGCCCACAGCACTACCTCAGGCAACACGCAACCCCCCTACTCCTGCTACGTATGTATGAGGAGTACCCCCCGCACCCCACCCCCCCCTCACCCCCCCCTGCTACGTATGTATGAGGAGTACCCCCCGCACCCCCTCCTCCCCCCCCCCAAATCCCAGGGGTGAGGGTTATGGTGTGTGCTTTCGTTTTCTGGGGTCCTGCTTTGAGCATACAGCACTATGCTGTCATTAGGAACGTGCACTCATTTATACATTATTTATACACGGTTTATACAAGCTTTACACGTGATTTATAAACGCATTACAGATGATATATATATATACCTGTTTGCGAGTGCGTGTGCGTGTGTGTGTGTGTGTGGGCATGCGCGTGTGTGTGTATGTGTGTGTGCGTGCGTGTGTGTGTGTGTGTATGTGTGTGTGTGCGCATGTGTGTGTGTCGTGTGTGTGTATTTGTGTATATATGGTGTACACGATCCTAAGCCACATCACCCCCCCCCCCCCCCAGCAAGAGTTTCTGTCAGTCCCATTGTTGCCGCAAGAGGATCTGAAGTGGCTGCTTGAATGGAATGTGGAAAAACAGGGGGATAGAGAGGGAGAGAGAGTGAGAGAGAGAGGTGGAGAGAGAGACAGAGAGAATGAGGGAGAGAGAGAGAGAGGGGCATCCACAGGGGATATTCAGACTTCAGTCAGGCTTGAACGACTTTGGCTGCTACAGAGCTGGGTGTTCCAGCACTGAGCCACAACACACAACTCAACACTGCACTGAATCACACTTCCAACACTGATGCGCACAGCACACACACAACTCAACACTGCACTGAATCACACTGTTCCAGCACTGAGCCACAGCACACAAAACTCAACACTGCACTGAATCACACTGTTCCAGCACTGAGCCACAACACACACACAACTCAACACTGCACTGAATCACACTGTTCCAGCACTGAGCCACAACACACACAACTCAACACTGCACTGAATCACACTGTTCCAGCACTGAGCCACAACACACACAACTCAACACTGCACTGAATCACACTGTTCCAGCACTGATGCACACAGCACACACACAACTCAACACTGCACTGAATCACACTGTTCCAGCACTGAGCCACAACACACACACAACTCAACACTGCACTGAATCACACTGTTCCAGCACTGAGCCACAACACACACACAACTCAACACTGCACTGAATCACACTGTTCCAGCACTGATGCACACAGCACACACACAACTCAACACTGCACTGAATCACACTGTTCCAGCACTGAGCCACAACACACACAACTCAACACTGCACTGAATCACACTTCCAACACTGATGCGCACAGCACACACACAACTCAACACTGCACTGAATCACACTGTTCCAGCACTGAGCCACAACACGCACACAACTCAACACTGCACTGAATCACACTTCCAACACTGATGCGCACAGCACACACACAACTCAACACTGCACTGAATCACACTGTTCCAGCACTGAGCCACAACACACACAACTCAACACTGCACTGAATCACACTGTTCCAGCACTGAGCTACAGCACACACACAACTCAACACTGCACTGAATCACACTGTTCCAGCACTGAGCCACAGCACACACACAACTCAACACTGCACTGAATCACACTGTTCCAGCACTGAGCCACAACACACACAACTCAACGCTGCACTAAATCAGGCTGTTCCAACACTGATGCGCACAGCACACACACAACTCAACACTGCACTGACTCACAGTGTTCCAACACTGATGGGCACACCACACAGGTCTGCAAATCATGCAAATGTTTCTTTTGGCGTTTTTTCCACTCTTGGGTGTGCTTGCCAGTCGCCGTGGTACCGGGTGCAATTGCCAGTCTTTGCGGTAAGGGGATGCTACTGTTTGATGGCTAATTTGTTACCTCAGCCCGTGTAATTAATTCGCCAGCATGATAACTCTAATTATCTTTGTTTTTTTTTTTCTTCTCTCTCTCTCTCTCATAGGCTGCTGATACTGAGACCAGGCAGTGGAGAGAGGAAGAGAGGGATTGTGGGATGAGCGAATAATTGAGGGGTACGAGAGAGGGACGGAATAAAAGAACGAGGATGAAAAAGAATGAAGCAAACGACAGAACTACGCGCTCCCCCTAAACGGTAGCTGTAGCCGCGTC
>NC_057940.1:3922442-3929942 GCF_018555375.3 Anguilla rostrata | reverse complement strand
GCGGAGCACTTGAGTGAGCATGGTGAAACCACACGGCGGAACTGTCTGTGTGGAATCGGCCCTGCCGCTGCAGAGACCACACGTTCTCTCCTCCAATCAGAGGCACTCCTAACAGAGGCGACTCCTCGCTGAACGCATTACTGTGCGTTTCCTCAGCAAGTGCGCGCTTAACGCGTCTGCTAGGAGAATGAGCTCTCAGTAACAGAACAGACAAGAGCAAGATAAGCGGAGTCGTGATTCAGAGTACAAACACAGGCACGCGCGTACGCGCGCGCACACGCACACACAAACACTCACACAGACACACCGACACCCACACACACACACACACCCACACACACACACACACCCACACACACAGACACCCCGACACCCACCCACACCCACACACACAGACACCCCGACACCCACCCACACACACACACATCCACCCACGCACACACGCACACACACATACACACACACACACACCCACACACACACACACACCCACACACACACCCACACACACACACACACCCACACACACACACACGCGCGCACACACCCACACACACGCACCGACACCCACCCACACACACATGCGCACACACACACACACCCACACACACACACACACGCAGGCCTCAGTGTGAACGTGGAGTGCTGCCAGTCCGTGGAGCTGACACCCTCCGCAGCCTACGCTGTCCGCACGCTCTCCATGTCTGCACGCGCATAAATCTCTCGCACAATATAAAGCTCTTATTAATCTTTAATCTCCCCTTCAGCCAGAGCGAGCGCACTCCACACTCCCTCCATCAGCGCTCCTGTTGCTGTTGTTGTTGTTGTTGCTGTTCGTCGCGAAAATGAAATAATAACAGATGATGGAGAAGCAGTAAAAATGGGAGTGCGGAGCAGCGCGGGGGGGGGGTGTCCGGGGTGGGTGGGGGGCGGTTGGGGCGGTGCGCCGGGACATCCGAGCCGGGGCAGGCTGACCTGAGCCCCCAGGTCCACACCGCGCCCAAGAGCCCCAGCTCCGCCACCAGCAGCAGATTCGCTAGAGTGCGGGGGGGGGGGTCAGCAGGACGCCGGCCTTGTTGGGGCAGGGGGGGATGGTGGTGGTGGGGTGGGGTTTTTGGGACACGCTGAAGTGTCGGTGTGTCGGCGGCCGCCTGCCTTGGAGCGAGGGGCCGGGGCGTGGCCGAACACGCGGTAACCATGGAGACCGGGTCAAAGAGCGCGTGGCGCATTAACCTGGTCATTCAGGATGAGGGATGAGGGCGGTTGCGCTATATTAACGCTGAATCAGTCACTGAGCCTGTGCTTCTTAACAGCAGAAAGTGTATGTTTCTGCCACGAGTCAGACCTTTTTTTATTGGCTGGACCACAACAGCGGGCGGGGCCAGCCCTGCGAACGCGAATGTCTGTGACTGACTGACTGACTGAGTGAGTGATGAAGTTACACCGCGCATGTCTGTGACGTCGGCCAGTTCGATCCAGCCATACACTAGGTTTTAACCTGGTCTTGTTTAAGAAAAAAAAAATTGACTTTTAAACCCCTCTGTACATATAGCAGGAGCATTAATACTTGAGGACGAGGGGGTGGGGTGGGGGTGGGGGGTGGGGGAGGAGGGGATATTCGTACCCTAACTCACCTTTTTAAAGTGCTCCAACCCCCGTGTGTGACAGTGGGAGAGTGTTTTTAGTGATGGAATGAGCTTTTTCCACACTGCGATTACCCACCAGTGGAGAGGTAGAGCTGACAGGGAGGGATGGAGGGAGGGAGGGAGCGAGGGGGCAGATGGAGGGATGAAAGGAGAGAGAGGGAGGAAAGAGAGGACAGAGGAAGGGAGAGAGGGACATTGACTTTGATGCCCCTTTATTTGAACCTCATCGTCTATTTATTACATCACAACTAAAGGTAAAAATAAAATGAAAATAAAAGAAAAGAACAATTGAAAAAAGCCTCGTCGCCCACACAATATTAGTCCAAGAACAATGTCAAAAAGGAAAAAAAAAATTTCTCTTCTTTTTTTCTTTCTTTTTTAATTTTTTTCAAGCTTAGTCACAAATCAGCACCGTTCTTTTGATTGACCTCACCCCCTACCTCCTCATCTCAATGCACCCCCCCCCCCCCATTAGCCACACAAACCGCACCCCCGATACACCAGGTATGTGGCAAACACGCCTGCCACAGGCCACCGAAGTGGCTTTCCTTGGGGCCCTCCAGCACAGAGACACAGGGAGATGATGTTAAAACAGTCCACATTTATTCCATGAGGGTTTGGCAAGATGTTACAGCCAAGTGAGCAGATCTCAAACACTGTCATGACAGAGAAGCTCCTGATGTGGGTGGGGATGGCAGATTTAACCTGTGCGCAGTGATTACCTCACTACGCACAGGTGCAGCCACTCCTGTTCCTGGGTCCAATTAGCCTGGCCAATTATCTAATTATTAACCAATTATCCAATTGGCCAGGTCCAATTAGCTTGACCCAGGGCAGGTGTGGCTGCTTAAACCAGCCATCCCCACACCACATACCCCCAACGCCAAACTGAGGCCAGGGAGAATCCCTGGCCGAAGCCTACTCCCCCCACCCCCACCCCCACACTCCCAACAAAGCCAAAGACAACAAACAAAAACAAAACACTCCAAACACGCTAAAAAATTAAATAAAAAAAAGTCAGGGTGGGTGGCCCGGAACAGTCCAGTACATGCGGTGACCCTCCTTCGGACGACCAGGCAGCCCTTCTTCCTCCTCCCTCCTGGAGCACGGGAAGTCCTGGGCTGCTCTGCTGGCTGGTGGGGGCGTCACCGGCTTGGGCTGTTCCAGGGGCTGTGGTGGGGTGGCTGGGCTGGTGGGCTGGTGGACTGGCCTTGTGGTGCTGGGGACCAGGAACCCTCGTGGCTGTGGTGGCCGCCAGTCGGCTCTGCTGGCGGGCGGCTGCAGGCTTATCCCCTCATGGGCTCCGGGCAAACCAACCAGGCCAAAACAAAGAGCTAAAAACAACCAAACGGACGAGAAAGGAAGCAAAACGGCGGGCCACCGCTCGTGCGCGCCCGTGGCTGACCCGCCTTCCCGGCCAAGTCCAGCTCACGGCGCGACCACCTCTCGTGCACCGCCCGTCGCTGACCTGCCTCCTCGGCCAGGTGCAGCTCCTCAGCGTCCCAGCTGAGGATTGCCTCCTTCCCCTCCCTGGTCATCTTCCGCTCCCCATTTTTGGCCCGGAGGATCCGCCCGAAGCCCTGTCGGGAACACCTCAGCCGCCCCTCCTCCAGTGTGCTTCCTGGCTGGCCCTCCTGTGCCTCTTTGCTGTGCTGGAGGAGCCCCACGTTGGGCGCCACTGTGGCAAACACGCCTGCCACAGGCCACCGAAGTGGCTTTCCTTGGGGCCCTCCAGCACAGAGACACAGGGAGATGATGTTAAAACAGTCCACATTTATTCCATGAGGGTTTGGCAAGATGTTACAGCCAAGTGAGCAGATCTCAAACACTGTCATGACAGAGAAGCTCCTGATGTGGGTGGGGATGGCAGATTTAACCTGTGCGCAGTGATTACCTCACTACGCACAGGTGCAGCCACTCCTGTTCCTGGGTCCAATTAGCCTGGCCAATTATCTAATTATTAACCAATTATCCAATTGGCCAGGTCCAATTAGCTTGACCCAGGGCAGGTGTGGCTGCTTAAACCAGCCATCCCCACACCACAAGGTACTACAAAAACACATCAACAGCGTTGTTCAGTTTGTATTGTGCATACTCAGACCTCAGGTGCACTGAGATAACCCCCTTCAGCATGCTGACTAGATTTATATGAGAGAGGGAGAGAGAAGATGGACAGAGGGAGGGATGGAAGGACAGAGGGAGGGAGGGAAGGACAGAGGGAGGGAGGGACGGAGGGGTGGATGGAGAGAGAGAGAGGGGGTTGAAAGAAACAGAGAGAAAACAGTAACAGAAACATGGAGACATTCAGCTGGGGAGGGAGGCTGTAACTGAGAAAGAATCCAGTGAAGAGAGAGAGAGAGAGAGAGAGAGAGAGAGAGAAAAGGATAGAGAGACAAGATGATTCGGTACAGAGAGACTGAAAAATAGTGCGGGGGAGCAGTGGAGTAGGAGGGAGGGAGGGGGGGGTGGGGTTGGAGGGAGGGGGGGGCGCACCTGCTGAGAGTGGGATTCTCTCTAATAATGCATAAAGGGTTCTCTCCTTCAGTTTTGTTAGAAGTTCTTCTCTTTCAGAGAAGATGATTTAGCCCGCAGGCCGCCGCTCTGTGGGAGAGAGATGGAAGCGATGAAAGGAGAAAGAGAGGAAGGATAGATAGACAGAGCGAGAAGGTTAATGCGAAAACAGTAAAAGTAAAAAATAAAAAATAAAAAAGCGGGGGAAAAAAACACGATTGAAGAGAACGGCACGGTGCGTCTGAGACAAAGAGGGGGTTAATGCAATATACATGCAGCGCGCCGCCTGTGTGATTTAACAGCACACAAACCAGCTTGGGGAGAGAGAGAGAGAGAGAGAGAGAGAGGGGTGGGATTTAACAGCACAACAAACCTGCTTGGGGAGAGAGAGAGAGAGAGAGAGAGAGGGAGAGAGGGGTGTGATTTAACAGCAGAACAGACCTGCTTGGGGAGAGAGAGAGAGAGAGAGATAGAGAGATAGAGAGAGACACTGCTCAGGTGTGACCTACCATCAACCAGGGATCAGAGAGACTGTGACTTTCACATCAACCAGGGATCAGAGAGACTGTGACTTTCACATCAACCAGGGATCAGAGAGACTGTGACTTTCACATCAACCAGGGATCAGAGAGACTGTGACTTTCACATCAACCAGGGATCAGAGAGACTGTGACTTTCACATCAACCAGGGATCAGAGAGACTGTGACTTTCACATCAACCAGGGATCAGCGAGACTGTGACTTTCACATTAACCTGAATCTGAGAGACTGTGACTTTCACATCAACCAGGGATCAGAGAGACTGTGACTTTCACATCAATCAGGGATCTGATAGAGACTGTGACTTTCACATCAACCAGGGATCAGAGAGACTGTGACTTTCACATCAACCAGGGATCAGAGAGACTGTGACTTTCACATCAACCAGGGATCTGAGAGACTGTTACTTTCACATCAACCAGGGATCAGAGAGACTGTAACTTCACACAAACATGCGATCAGACATTGCCAAATTCACCCCCCTCCCCAGAAGTGACAAAATGCTTATTACAGAAAAATAAAAACTAAGTTTATACTTCCAGTAATGTTATATCAACCTCCACCAGATAGCGGATCATCACGTGTCGCTATTATTGTTGATTCTTGATTTATGTTTCTTGCTCTGGCATCACCAGGCCCAGCTGGAGTGTGGTAATGTCAAATGTTCTCACTTCGTCAGCCACATATGACATGTTGTTATGCCAATAAAGCATGTTTGGATTTGAAATTGAGTTACACCCCCTTAGCCCCAAAGGCTAATGTAAGTAAAGCACTTGTGCTGAAAATTGAGTCTCTGCACACAAAATCAAGTCTCCATGTAGATGGACACTTGGGAGAAGCAGCGCTCTTCCAAAATTCACACAGAGCTTTGTGTAAAGGTCAGGTGGTCGATTACTCAGGTGGTGTCAGAAAAGCAGCTTGTTAACACACACACAGACACACACGCACAAACACACAGACACACACACACATCCACACACACACACACACACACACATCCACACACACACACATCCACACACACATCCACACACACACACACACGCGCGCGCACACACACACATCCACACACACACACACACACGCGCACACACACACATCTACACACACACACACACATGCGCACACACACATCCACGCACACACACACACACACACACACGGGCAAACACACAGACACACACACACATCCACACGTGCACACACACACGCGCACACACACATCCACGCACGCACACACACGCACACACACAGCAGGAACCTGTTTTTATCTTCTGGGGATGTAGAAGGATGTGTTTAAAATGGAGACAGATGCAGTGGTTACTGTTAATCTCAGTGCTACTCACTACTGTAGCCCCCCCCCCCCCCCACACACACACACACGCACACACACACATGTACACCCTTACACATGTACAAACATTCGCAACATTCCTACAAACGAAACCGCAACAAGAACAACGCCCCCCCCCCCATCTTCATGACCTGAACTCAAAACTCCTTCCTCACTAGAAGTGATCTGCCACTTTATTGCAAATCTGCCCTTTTAAAAGTTTACCTGATGGCCTTTTCAGTTGTCTGCTTTTTACATTTTGAAATGTGAAAAGGGAAATGTGCATGTTAAAAAAAGAACACCACAAATTGCCTCTTTTATCTTTTTTTTTTAACATTGCAAGGCAGCGTAATATTCTACAAAGCACAATCACAATGTACTTATGCTGTCAGATAGCAAGAGAGAGAGTGAGAGCGAGAGAGAGAGAGAGACCACCGGCTAGTCCTTAGGGAGAGTAAATGTGCTTCTTGTACTGCCAGTGGCCCTGGATGAATACTGCCAGAACTGGGCTCTGGCAGAATATACTCCTATAACCAGTGTAGGAGAGAGGTTAGAGTGCTGAAGATTATTGAAGGAGAGGGGATAAACAAACTGACCTGGTCTGGTCTGGTCTGGTCTGGTCTGGTCTGGTTTCATCATGTTAGAGACCAGTGATTGTGGCACTGGGCTGCATTTGGAACACCGATCCGTAGCGATGTGTCAGTGCAAAGAGCAACAATACAATCCAGTTTATATGACACGAAAAAAATCGATCCATATTGTATGAATCATAACAAAATATTTATTTAAATGTTCATAATCTCACGGCGGTTTGCTCTCTAGCAACACTGCCAATATTATTGTTTACGTTTCCGACTTGACCTCATCCTCACTTAGTGCCGTTTTTTTTGGTTGTATGTCTACTTCGTAACGGGATTGTATTAGCTGGGTTATACATATTGATAGCTTCTTACTATGTCAGATTGTTTCGGATTGTATCATAGCCAAATGTGTGAAATTATTGCCAAATATTGAACCGTTGCCTCAAGAATCAAAATTGTATCCTATTGTAGTGAAGCCTGAAATTTACTGCCCTAGGAGGAAGAGGGAGTTTTCTGAGGTGTGAAAGCTCTAGATCATCTGTGTCTCCTGCCCATTCGACTAAACACGACGTTTATGTCAGATACAGCTCACCGTCAGAATCACGTCCTGTGTTTCATGTGAACCAAACCCATCAACCTGAAAATGTGCGCGAAATCCCAGTGAACAAAAGCCACAATCTACACGTCCACAGAGGTGTGAATCTAGGTCCAGAGACGTTTTGACATGAACGTACAGGGTTAGCCCCGATATGGCTCAGGATTTACCTGCACTTATAGCCTGGCTAAGTCCTAGTTGGGCTAGAAAACTTTCGTGGTTCAACCAAATGTAGTCGGGGGTTTTCACCTGGATGCCTAGACAGTATTTCGATGTCTTTTCACCGTAAAATTG
>NC_057940.1:3784942-3919942 GCF_018555375.3 Anguilla rostrata | reverse complement strand
AGCGCGGGCTTGCGGCTGCTTAGGAGAGTTTTGATAGGCTGCGTCGGTACGCCTGCCCATTCAGGTGCATTTAAAATTAACTGTCGTCTGCGTTTCCGTAACGACTCCCTCCTCTCTCTCTCTGTTTTTTTTACGGGTGAGGCCGGCGTGGGCCTGGCGGGAGGCGGCGCGGACCGTGATTTACGGCTTTGTGAGAACGCTACGCGGCGTTAGCGACGCCGGCTTCCTTCGATGATTAAGAGGCTGGGAGAGGAGCATATTGCCGGCTCTCTCTCTCCCGGTACTCCAGGAGATCAGAGATACCGCGCTGGAGGGCCCAGCCGGCTAATGGTTCGGTCTGCTCAGATCTGTCATCCTGGAGAGACTCACAAGGGCTTCCTAATGCCTGGATTACGGCTGCTTTTGTTGCACTTAAGAGAGAGAGAGAGAGAGGGAGAGGGAGAGGGAGGGAGGGAGAGAGAGGGAGGGAGAGAGAGAGATCTGTCTGAGGGAAGCCGGCTGGCTGCAAAGGCTGGCTGTGCTTTCTGTGGTTCTCAGGTTCGAATCCCACGTGTGTAGGAGGCATAGCACGCGTGCGTACATGCAGGGATGCCATATTGATGGTGGTAAGGGGGGGCGGGGTTTGGATGATTTGAATGGACCTCACTGGCAGGGACCCTCAAAATGTATGCTGTAGTTGTGTAGGGACAGACAGGCAGGTAGGCAGGCAGGCAGGCAGACAGACAGGCAGGCAGGGCAGACGGCAGGCAGGCAGGAGACAGGCAGACAAAAGACAGACATACAGACAGGCAGGCAGCAGACAGACAGACAGACAGACAGACAGGCGAGAGATAGAGACAGACGACAGACAGATAGATAGGCAGGCAGGCAGACAGGCAGACAGACAGGCAGACAGACAGATAGATAGGCAGGCAGACCTGTTCAACTATGTAGACACTCATAAACACGTATTCATGTGTACACAAACGCATCCAGACATGCACACCCACACAGAAAGACTTGCCATCTCTTTCTCTCTCTCTCTCATCCTCGCTCTCTTCTCCCCCAGTCTCTCTCTTGCTCTTTCTCTCTATTACACGCACACAAACATAAATACATTCAGGGTTCTCTTTCTTTCTGTGTTTTTCTCTCTTTCTACCCCCCGCTGTCTCTGTATCTCTGTATCTCTCTCTCTCATCTCTCTTTTCTCTTAGTTTTGACTCCTCTCTCTACACAGTGGGGGGTTTTGGGGGGAGTTTCATTAAAACTTTGGCTGCGATCCATCATTAAGGCCTCAGCAGTGAGGCTGCAGCGCGCCGCAAGCCCTGCGACTGGTACCGCAGTGATCACATGATCACGTGTCACTGCAGTGCTACAGTGACATCACAGTGTCACGGCAGTGACATCACAGTGATCACAGGCACGCAGTGACATCACGTGACATACATGAGCCTTCTCAATTTAAAAAGCCCCGAAATTGGAGGCCTCGACATCCCCTGCTGAGCCGGGGTCCCTCCGCCACCGCCTCCCGCCCTTTGCCATGGCAACACCAAAGTTCACCATGGCAACCCAACCCCTCGCCACGGTGCCCCAACATCTCGCCATGGCAACCCAACCCCTGGCCAAGGCAACACCACAGTTCACCATGGCAACCCAACCCCTCGCCACGATGACCAAACCTCTCACCATGGCAACCCAACCCCTCACCAAGGCAACCCCACCATTCACCACGGCGACCCAGCCCCTCACTATTGGCAAACTGACTCCTCGCCACGGCAACCCAACCCCTTGCCCTGACGACCCAACCCGTCGCCACGGCAACCCAACCCTTCGCCTCACCGGCCTGAACAACAAAATCTCACACTGAGCCCACATCTCATAAATTACACGCTCGCAGCACGTTCAAGCATGTTCAAAATATTTATTGTGTAGTGTTTAAAAGACCAATCTTTTTTTAGTTGTGTTTCCCTGGGTTGGCGTGTGGGGGGTGGGGCGGCAGGGAGCTCGGGTCATTAACAGCCTCTGGGCAGGCCGGCGGTTTAATGGCGTCCGTCTCTGATCGCTGAATTACAGGGGAGGGCTTTGTGGCGGCTCCGCTGGGCCGTACGGAGACACCCGTGTGTGAAACGGCCCGGGAGAGGGATCCAGAGGGGTCCGGGGCCTCCTCAGCTCCACCGCCAAATCCCCAAATCTCCTTTACACTCTTTTTTCCCCCCCCCCTCTCCCTCAGTCTGTTTTGAGAAAACCCGGGACTGCGGGAGGAATACGAGCGGACGGCTGGGTCTCGAAACGCGCCAGGGCGGGGGCGGTGGGACACACGCGTTTATACGGGCCGCGTAAACCACTTCCTGCCCGAACGCGCCCGCGAACGAACGGCACCCAGTAGACCTGGACCCTGTGTGTGTGTGAGGCCAGACTGGGAGAGTGTGTTTGGACCTGGACCCTGTGTGTGTGTGTGAGGCCAGGCTGGGAGAGCGTGTTTGGACCTGGACCCTGTGTGTGTGTGTGAGGCCAGGCTGGGAGAGTGTGTTTGGACCTGGACCCTGTGTGTGTGTGTGAGGTCAGACTGGGAGAGTGTGTTTGCACCTGGACCCTGTGTGTGTGTGTGAGGCCAGACTGGGAGAGTGTGTTTGGACCTGGACCCTGTGTGTGTGTGAGGCCAGACTGGGAGAGTGTGTTTGGACCTGGACCCTGTGTGTGTGTGAGGCCAGACTGGGAGAGTGTGTTTGGACCTGGACCCTGTGTGTGTGTGTGAGGCCAGACTGGGAGAGCGTGTTTGGACCTGGACCCTGTGTGTGTGTGAGGCCAGGCTGGGAGAGCGTGTTTGGACCTGGACCCTGTGTGTGTGTGTGAGGCCAGACTGGGAGAGCGTGTTTGGACCTGGACCCTGTGTGTGTGTGTGAGGCCAGACTGGGAGAGTGTGTTTGGACCTGGACCCCGTGTGTGTGTGTGAGGCCAGACTGGGAGAGCGTGTTTGCGCCGTCCTCCCACGACCCGGTCGTTCATTTTTTTTTACCCCTGTTGTGGGGTACATGAGTCCCCCCGGCTTTAAAAAAAAAAATCAAGAACCACGTGTTCTATTCTACGCTGAAAACCTACGCCGCACGGGACGTCCAATACATTTAAAAAATGAAATAAGTCGGGGGCAGCTTGGTTTTGTCCCCCAAGACGCTTGTATTGGACGGAAGAAATTAAAATAATTTTACTTTGTTTCTGTACAGCCTCAGGAGGACATGCACATTCAGTTTAGTTCAGTTCAATATGCTCCATTGGCGCAAAACACGTTTAGTTAATGTTGCCGAAATACATTGTTTCTCTCTCTTTCCCTCTCTTTCTCTCTCTTTCCCTCCCTTTCCCTCCTTCCTCCCCTGCCCGTCCCTTTCTCTCAGCTGCACACGGACATGGACCGGGGCGACGGGCGCACCAAGTACGTCCTCCGCGGGGAGGGGGCGGGGTCGGTGTTCGTGATCGACGAGAAGACCGGCAACATCCACGTGACCAAGCCGCTGGACCGCGAGGAGAAGGACGAGTACCGGCTGATCGCCACGGCGACGGACCGCCAGACGGACCGCGCCCTGGAGCCCTCGTCCCAGTTCGTCATCCGGGTGCAGGACATCAACGACAACCCGCCCGTCTTCCAGGACGGGCCCTACAGCGCCATCGTGCCAGAGATGGCCAACATCGGTACTGCAGCATGGGGGGGGGTGGGGGGGGGGGGGTGCTGTCGTTCTGTTGTAACACGGGCTAATTAAAATCTGTTCAGTGCAATTCTGAAAAAAACTGTAAAAGCACAGGAAAAACAAAACATAGGGTATAAACACACCTCTTTTCCAAGGCCAAAATCAACTGCTTTTAAAGGAAACCAGGACTATGCACTGCGGCCCTCCAGGACTGCATGTTAAATTACAATATATAGCATAAATATAGCAATATATTGCAGCTGATCTTATCCAGAGGGATTTACAATGTATGTTTGTCGTCAAGTGTCTATTTCAGTGATCATATGAAAGTTGCATCAACCTGCATTCAAATTTCTTTTTGTTCTGGGTGATTATTTGTTTTCTGATGTTCAATGCCTGTCTCTGCCAGCCCTTCCACAAGTGATACATCAGACCATGCTGTCATCTGCTCTTGACTGGCTCTCTCTCTCTCTCTCTCTCGCCCTCTCTTAACTCTCCTTTCCCAATCTCTCTAGGTGACACTGTCAGCACTTTGATGTCAAAAACAGCAACAGCTGCTCTCACAAATACCCTCTTCCCAGTGGAGCGTGTCAGGCAATGCACTGTGGGAAATGTAGTCTCCCCCCCCCCCCCCCCCCCCCCCCCCCCCCCGCACTGTAATATTTCCCAGCAATTTCAATTTCTTTCTGATGAGGTTGATTGTCTTTTAATTTGTTTGGAGGAGGCGGAGGGTGTTTGGGGGGGGGGGGGGGGGGCACGTACCGTACCTGCATGGAAAGGAAGTGTTTAAGGAAGGGTGAGGGGGGTGGGGGTGGTGGGGGGAGGGAAGAATGTGGGAGTGAGTGACAGAACAGAGGAGAAAAGCAGGCAGTGACAGTGAGAAAACCTGGAGAGAAATATATAAACCCTGGTGTGCTTGTGTGTGAGTGTGTGTACGTGTGTGCGTGCCTACGTGTGTGTGTGTGTGTGTGAGAGAGAGAGAGACAGAGAGAAAAGAGAGAAAAAAGAGAGGATTGCTGCAGTTGGGATGAAAGAGAGATGGAGAGCAACGTGATGCATCAGGTTTATTTCGCCTGTTGCCCTCAATGCCGTTTCTCAGGAGGACCACCATCACCAACTACCGATTTTGGTATAGCTACGCTGGGGATATACGTTAAGAAAAATAGCATAAAAATTTCACTTTTGTTTGCGCAGACATAACTCAATTTAAACCCCACGGATCTTGACGCAAGACCCCTCACTGTATTCAGTCATTTTGAGACGTGCGTGCTTTTTTTCTTCTACATTTCCATCACTGTAGCCTTTCAATGGCTGTAGACTTTTGGGGTCTTATCCTTTGAATAATTCTGAATTCCACCAGGAGTGCCCCAGACAATGAAATGAGTAAAAAAAAAGATAAAATTTAAAAAATCCCAAAATGCTACCAAGTCGGTTTCCCTCAAACTGTAGACAGCCGTGGAGCTGTGTCTTGGGATTCGCATCCAGTCACGTAAGGTTTTTTGATCAGCGAGACAGGAAGGAACAAATCATTATTTGTCCAGCGTTCGCATCTTAAACCGTTTGCCAATATTGCTCTGCAATCACGGGAAAACTCCATCGACAGATCCCAGTGAGAATAGCAAAATAATAATTGGCGAAAGTCGAAATGCGTTTGTGTTTAATGGGCTGAGCCATCCGGGTTGCGTTAAGAATTAATGCCGTGGTGAAGGCAAAGAGTGATTTTTTACAAATCCTATCAGATATGCTCCCCCACTATGAATGAACATAGCCGTCAAAACACACCGCAAAAGCAGATTTGTAAAAAGTGATTATATTCAGATATTTTTTTTTTGTCTGCCATTTTCAGACCCGCTCTGTCTCTCCGTCTCACTTTCAGGTACATCCATAATCCAGGTGACCGCCACAGACGCGGACGACCCCACCTATGGGAACAGCGCCCGGCTGGTGTACACGCTGCTGCAGGGACAGCAGTTCTTCTCCGTCGACCCACAGACAGGTAGGAACCTCGCTGTGATTGGTCTGTACTCATCGCTCTCTCTCTCTCTCTCACTCTGATTGGTCTGTACTCCTCGCTCTCTCTCTCTCTGTGATTGGTCTGTACTCCTCTCTCTCTCTCTCTCTGATTGGTCTGTACTCCTCGCTCTCTCTCTCTCTCTCTCTCTCTCTCACTCTGATTGGTCTGTACTCCTCGCTCTCTCTCTCTCTGTGATTGGTCTGTACTCCTCGCTCTCTTTCTCTCACTCTGATTGGTCTGTACTCCTCTCTCTCTCTCTCTCTCTCTCCCCTCTCACTCTGATTGGTCTGTACTCCTCGCTCTCTCTCTCTCTGTGATTGGTCTGTACTCCTCTCTCTCTCTCTCTCTGATTGGTCTGTACTCCTCGCTCTCTCTCTCTCTCTCTCTCTCTCTCTCACTCTGATTGGTCTGTACTCCTCGCTCTCTCTCTCTCTCTCACTCGGATTGGTCTACACTCCTCCTCTCTTACTTTGATTGGTCATTGTGTCCTTTTTGTCTTTAGCTGCTTGCACGCGATGGGGGTCGAAACATTCGACTTGCCGTCAGACTCGATTCTTCTCATGTGTGGCCACTGCCTTACTTGCCGTTGAATGCAGCTTTCGATTCTTGTCACGTGACAAAGGCTTTAGTCTGACTGGCCTTTCCTCCGTTCTCTTACACTGTGATTGGTCTATACTCCTCTCTCTCACTCTGATTGGCCTACACTCCTTTCTTTCTTTGATTTGTCTTTTCTTCTCTCACTCTGACTGGCCATTACTCCATTCTCTAACACTCTGATTGGTCTATACTTCTCTCTCACTCTGATTGGCCTTTACTCCATTCTCTAACACTCTGATTGGCCTTTACTCCGTCTTTACTCCATTCCCTTACACTCTGATTGGCCTATACTTCTCTCTCACTCTGATTGGCCTTTACTCCATTCTCTCTCACTCTGATTGGCCTTTACACCGTCTTTACTCCATTCCCTTACACTCTGATTGGCCTATACTTCTCTCTCACTCTGATTGGCCTTTACACTGTCTTTACTCCATTCCCTTACACTCTGATTGGCCTATACTTCTCTCTCACTCTGATTGGCCTTTACACCGTCTTTACTCCATTCCCTTACACTCTGATTGGCCTATACTTCTCTCTCACTCTGATTGGCCTTTACACCGTCTTTACTCCATTCCCTTACACTCGGATTGGCCTATACTTCTCTCTCACTCTGATTGGCCTTTACACCGTCTTTACTCCATTCCCTTACACTCTGATTGGCCTATACTTCTCTCTCACTCTGATTGGCCTTTACACCGTCTTTGCTCCATTCCCTTACACTCTGATTGGCCTATACTTCTCTCTCACTCTGATTGGCCTTTACACCGTCTGTACTCCATTCCCTACGCTCTGATTGGCCTATACTTCTCTCTCACTCTGATTGGCCTTTACTCCATCTTTACTCCATTCCCTTACACTCTGATTGGCCTATACTTCTCTCTCACTCTGATTGGCCTTTACTTCTCTCTCACTCTGATTGGCCTTTACTCCATTCTCTCTCACTCTGATTGGCCTTTACTCCATTCTCTCTCACTCTGATTGGCCTTTACTCCATTCTCTCTCACTCTGATTGGCCTTTACACCATCTGTACTCCATTCCCTTACGCTCTGATTGGCCTCTCTCAGTTCCTGTCCTGTGTCCTGCATCTCTGAATCAGAGTTCGCCTGGGACGGTTCTTTCCTGTTTGTGTTTGGGCAGGCTCTATGGCTCTACTCTACAGCAGTCACTTGACAAGTATAAGCTCATGGAGTGGATGTTTGGGTTGGTCAGTCTCCCTCCCTGGTAGGATAATAGGTGCCAAGTGATCTAGCAGAAATTGCACCAAGCAGGGTGACGGTGCAGAAGGGCAAATCCATGTAGAAACAGTGGGTTGGTGGGTGGGGGGGTGGGGGGTGGGGGACGGGGTTAGAGGCACAAATGATTGTAATGGAATGTGACTGTACTTTTTTTAGACACTGACAAAATTTGCCTTTGGCAAGAAAAGCTCACAACCACCCCCACAGCATTTCACTTCATTTTGACCCCCCAACCACCATCCACACACACACACACACTTACTCACACACACACACACACACACACACACACACACACACACACTTACTCACACACACACACACACACACACGCACACACTTACTCACACACACACACTTACTCACACACACACACACACACACACACACACACACACATACATGCACACACACACACATACAGGCACACATACACATACTCACACACTTACTCACACACACACACATACATGCACACACACACACATACAGGCACACATACACATACTCACACACACACACATACATGCACACACACACACATACAGGCACACATACACATACTCACACACATACAGGCACACATACACATACTCACACACACATGCACACACACACACACTTACTCACACACACACACACACACACACTTACTCACACACACACACACACACACACACACATACATGCACACACACACACACACATACAGGCACACATACACATACTCACACACATACAGGCACACATACACATACTCACACACATACAGGCACACATACACATACTCACACACACATGCACACACACAGAAATATGCATGTGCACACATTTGCGTGCACACATGCATGCACACACACACAAACACACACACATATGCACACACACATGCACAAACACACACGCACACACACACACACACACACAAAATGCATGTGCACACACACACACACACACAAATTCACACACACACATGCACAGACATATTCACACACACAAATGTACACACACACAGAAATTCTATTATGAGCACACACATATGCATGCATATACACGTAGACACACACGCATACAGCATGCTCAGAATGACTACTCTTTCAGAAGCTTAGTGGGTAGAATATACTATATTCCTATGTTTGCTTTTGTATGAACTTATATTTGCCTAGCTGAGACATGCAGCTTTTCATAATGTTTACTGCCAGGGCCCAGGTCTGACAGCAATTCTCAAGCAGGGACAGGCTTTTTATAAGTGGACAAAAGCAAACAGTGCAGTGCCCAAGGCGCTTCTCCTACTTCCCCCCCCCCCCTCTCTCTCTCTTTCTCTCACTCTTTCTCTTGATTTCTCTGTCATGACTGCTGTGCTTCTGCTGGCTGGTTTTTCTTTAGTGTACTCACAGAGATCACTTGAGAATAAGGAGTTCCCCACTTCCTGGATATGATCGAATGTGACTACCCTTCTTCCTCAGGCTCTGCTCTCTCCCTCCCTCTCTCTCTCTGTCTTCCTTTCTGCTTCCCCCCTTTTTTATTCTTTTTTTTTCTTGTTTGGTGAGGAGGCAAAATGTATTGATTTGTTCACTACTGCAACCCCTTCTTTGCTTTTAATTATGTGTAATAATTAATTGAATATTATGCATGTTTTTCTTCTTTAGTATTAATCTAAAATGTTGACCTAAAAACTATTTCTCCCTGTCTTTCTCTCTTTTGCTGTCTGATTCAAATTTCAAAACTTTTAATTTAAATGGAGCTTTCCTGGCATGGAATGAAACAAAATGTACTGCTGAAACATTTAGTTCACAAGTCTACAAAACAAGAGATGTGCATCAAAAACGTCTAATATTTGTTGTCTTCCTTTTTTTTTCATTTTTTTGGGATGTTTGGAACAATGTGTCATTTTTAAAATAGCTCTTGTGAGACATTGTTGGGTTTTTAAAAAAACAAAAAAAAGAAAAACATTTTGAGCTGAATGAGAAGGCTGTGCCAGCTTTGGCCAGTCTGCACGACCTTGTTCACTGAACAAACCCGGATTGATTAGGTCTCCCGACATCCAATAGCAAGGCTGCGGTCGCCAGGTCCGCACTCTCTGTTTAAATTTCTCATTCTTCTCATTGATCTGTGGCAGGGGGAGTATTCGGTCCGCGTAAGGCCTTGCTTGAGGACATGGTTCCTCTGGGTTTTTGGGGAGTAATGAAAGGGGGGGCTGGTATGTCTGCTGTGGGTTACGCTGGAAGTTCAATTACGAGGGAGGGAGCAGTTCAGCTCCCCTCTGCTCTGGGGGGGGGGGGGGGGGAGATGGGGGTGGCGAAAAGTAGGAGTTGAAATTGAAAGTATGTGTATACCTGTGGACATCTGTTTGTGAGTTAGCTCCCTCTCTATCTCAGCTCCGGAGGTAAGAGCGTTTGTCTGTTAGTCGGAGGGTTGCCGGTTCGATGCCCTGCCCTGGGCGTGTCGAAGTGTCCCTGAGCAAGACAACCTAACCCCTGATTGCTCCCAATAAGCTGATTGGTACCTTGCATGGCAGCCTTTCACCGTTGGTGTGTGTGTGTGTGAATGAGAGGCATCAATTTTAAAATTTAATTTAAATTTTAAATGCAGTCCATTTACCATGTATCTTTTGCTTTCAATTCGATGTGCTTTATTGGCATGAAATACACAAATACAGTGGCAGATTCATTAAGCCTGGCTTCAGGTGCAGATAATGCAGGCCGCATCGGGGCCCCAGAAACATGCATGTGCTGTATCAAACAGGCGCCCAGGGCCGTCTGGGTAGTGTAGAGGTATAAGCACTCGCCTACCACCGCAGAGACCCGGGTTCAGTCCCCGGCAGCGGTACTTCCGGCTTGGTCAGACGTTCCTACGAACACGGTTGGCAGCGTCCGCGGGTGGGAAGCGGGAAAAAAAGTGGCAAAAAAAGAGAATGAGAAACAGGTGTTGTGGGGCTGGAAGCGCGGTGTGCAGTGTTGTGTACTCTGAGTCATCGCCAGGTGCGCTTCTCCCCTTGATGCGTACGCCTGTACGGGAGGATCGACTGCGCAACTAACAGGCGGAGGGATTGTGAAGTGTGGCTGATTATGCGTTCCGTCGAATTGTACCGAAGTTCACGCGCTTAACGAGGGTCGATTTTTTTCTTGAATTTTCTGCACCCTCTGAAGTGAAGTGAATTTTCTGCACCTCTGTAAAATGAAGGCACAAGCAAGGTTGGAGACGCGGGTATGGACCTCGAAGGTGCCCTGAGAGAGAATCTTCACAAGGACGCTGCCACTATTTCAGCTCCTCGAGCAAGACTTAATCGAAGCGGCGCAGATTAAACCGCCACGCAATAATGAAAGATGGCCGCTCGGCACAGAGAATATTATCTGGAGTCACGGAGCAGCCTCGGCAAAGTTGTTAAAAATTATGGAAAGCTGAAAAAAGACGCAGAAATCACGGAGTGTTTTAAAAAATTCGTTTTTTAGATGAACCGATAGATCTCGTGCGCGGCTGTGGGGAAATGATTGAAATAATTAAATTACAAGTGTTTGCAGTTTCAGAAAAATCAATGGGCAGAAGCTGCCGCTAGTAAAAAAATAAAAAAAGCAAATGCATTGATAAGCTGGTGCATTTAATTGCTTTTGTCTGTCACGGAAAGAGCACGCCTTTTGCCTTTAACGGAAAATTGTTGGAAACAGAGCATGCTCAAATTGCATTACTAAAATTGTAATAAAACAGGGTGACGTTTTGTGCGTTTGTTCTTATTTCTGTTTCTTTAAAGTTAGATTTGTTACATGTTGTAGGCTGCATTGCAAGGACTGTGGCTGCATTATAGTTGCCATCAAAAACTTTCAAGGAAAGCACGAAAAATGTCAAAAGACACAGCATGACTAGAGAACAGACAAACTGCATGGAATCAGTGGCTCCTTCGACCAGTGGCATAGCCAGGAATTCTGGGTCCCCCTGAAAGAATATTGCGTTGAGCGCCCATTTTTTAGATAAAACAAATTGAATTTAATTTTTTTTTAAGCTGTCGTGCCACCCTCCCCCGAAAACTACAGACCCCTAGAATCATCACCACCTTCCTCCCCCCGCCCGCCCCCCCGCCCCCCACTCTGGCGACGGCCCTGCCTGCGACTCCTGCGACAAACACCCAGCCATGGAGACAATTACTCTTCTGGGAGAAATAAAAAGGGGGACCCCTACGGCAGAACCTCCCCACTTCCGCAGCGTTCCCGTTTCGCCCCGCCGATACCCGGGCCTCGCGTTGATTACACGATTGTGTTACGGCCGGCTCGAAGGGTCGCGACAAACAAAGTCCAAATCACCAAAAAACAAGACAGAAACTGATCTAAAAAACACAAACTCAGACATGTATTTATCTAAAACACAAACTAAAACAAACAAAAACTCACAAAAAGTTCACAAAATTATGGGGCCTTCACAAAAAACCTACCAAACGCAAACCACACAAAAGAAAAACCCCAAAGAACAATACTCCCCAGCTTCATACTGCAGGGCTTATATTGGGCCACAGGCAGGTGGAGGCAATCAAGCAATTAAGCAATTGGGTATTACCTCCACCTGCACTGCCCAGGCGAGCAGAGGCTGGGGACGTAACACTCGCGCCCGGATCGTTTCAGCCAACGGTTGCCGCCACAGCTGGATTATCACAGTCCCTCATTTTGGGGCGGCGGGGTCGGGATACGCACCGTTCGCGCGTCGCACCTGTTACGGAATGAAATATACCTGCGTTGCGATAACCAGGCGTACAATATCAGAATCTGTAAACATGTGTCTCCCCAGTGACGTTGCCTAGCGATGTCCTCATCGCGTCACGTAGACAGCAGGGTTCCCCTGGAAACCATGTGTCTCGCTCCAGCAGGGCCGTGACATCATCAACACTTAAAGGGGACACACAAAGAGGCACGGCAGCACACAAAACCAAAAGGAAAAAGGAAGCAGTGCTAATACAAAATAGTAACACACCGGAAGACACATCAGTTTCCTTCCACGTCCCATGAAGGTGTTAAACGCACCCGAACAGGAGTTTTTTTTTTTTGAGCTCTGCTTCATATGCAAAACGCGATTGATTAGTGCGCGGTCCCATTTGCTGATGGCATAATTAGCTGTAGCGTTAGTTAACACGACGTTAATTTCACGCACTGACATACACTCTCGTCAAGCTGCATTTTCCACTGCAAGTTTTATGTATGTGCGCGTGGCCCGTAGTAAATATTGCCAAAGCGAACAAGAGACATATTAAACAAGTAGCACGACAGTAGAAGTACAACATGGTTAAATAATTAATACTACTGCAATTACAAATGGTCATAGGCTGCAGTGTGGTGTAATGGGTAAGGAGCTGGTCTCGTAACCTAAAGGTCACCGATTCGATTCCCAGGTAGGACACTGCCGTCGTACCCTTGAGCGAGGTACTTAACCTGCATTGCTTCAGTATATATCCAGCTGTATAAATGGATGCAATTTAAATGCCGCGCAGAATGTTGTGTAAGTCGCTCTGGATAAGAGCGTCTGCTGAATGCCTGTAATTGTAATGTAATGTCATGGATTAATCGTAATTTCTCACTCACTCTCTGTCTGTCTCTCTCTCTCTCTCTCTGCCTCTCTCTCTCTCTCTCTGTCCACACAGGTATCTTGCGTACGGCGGTGCCGGACATGGACAGGGAGACTCAGGATGAGCACCTGGTGGTCCTGCAGGCCAAGGACATGGGGGGCCACCTGGGGGGACTGTCAGGGACGACCACCGTCACCGTGCGCCTAAGCGACGTCAACGACAACCCGCCCCGCTTCAGCCAGAGTCAGTGTTTCCGCTGCTGAGTGTGTGTGTGTGTGTGTGTGTGTGTAAGAGAGCGTGTGTGTGTCTGTGTGTGTTTGCGTGTGTGTGTCTGTGTGTATATGTGTGTGTGTGAGTGTGATTGTGTGTGTGTGTGTGTGTGTGTAAGAGTGAGACAGAGAGAAAGAGTAAACTTTTTTGTTCAGACAAAGAAACACACTCACACACACACACACACTCTCACACACACTACAGTTGTCATGGGAACGGTAGTACAGGAAGCAGACTTTGCTTTGCTGTTTGTTGTGTAGTCCAGTGAGAACCCTGCTCAGCCAAAAAGCAAAAGTTTTCTGCAGTCCTGTCAGGGTACTGAGTGCACTCAGGGTCTTCCTAACTTCTTCCTGTCTTCATCATCCTCACACTCAGGCTGAGCCCTCCTCTTCCTCAGCACAGCCACCTCCACCTCTTTTTTCATTTTTCATACTCAACCCCGATGGTCTCAGATCTCCAGAGACCACTAGATTCACCTTAAAAATACACTCTCAAAAAATAAAGGTTCAGTGGAGGTACATTTTTGCCGAATAAATTTCCCAAGTGTACCCTGAATGCACAACAATGTTCTATTTGGAAACTAATACTGAGCACCGTTCACAAGCAAAAGATAAATTATGAATTGCTGGCTCATGGTACAATTTTATGCGCCTATAGGCTACTGCCCCTGTGACAAGAATTAGTACCTTTTTAGGAACTTTTTCATACACTTTTTTTTCTGAGAATGTACCACGTGGGAGCACACCTGTAATTGGCTCTGAACCTTGGACTCTTCGCTGGTGTACACCTCATTGCCTTCACCAGGATTATCCTGGGGAATTATGAGACTAGAACATGAGGAGGTTTGTTTGAGTGACCTAAAAATGTTCAATTGAAAAAACCTGAAAAGTATAGGTGTAAGAAATTTGAGTAACATCTTAGGTATATCCGATGAAGCACACACACACACACACACACACATATGTGTGTGTGTGTGTGTGTGTGTGTTTATTTATTTGCCAGCTACGGTCATTACAGTCAGAATTCAGTTCAGACAACGCTTTAGCATATCCTCTACAAACATATCCCTGTATTTGAATTAGAGTTTTATTCAGACGGACATTTCTGTCAGTGTTTTCTGTTCCCAAATATAACCCTGCATTGTGTTTATTTTTGGAGGTTTAGCAGCTCTAAAACTCCAATTTGAAACAGCTCGGGTCGGTGGTCACAGGTTTGTGCAGGCTTGTGTGTTCCTGTGCAGGCTGTGTGTGTGTGTGAGGTCAGTGAAGCTCGCTCCCAGATCACTGTCTAAGAGGAGCCTGTTTCTCAGCTGCAAGTGGTTGCATTTCCCCAGTGCTGCCAGAGGGGGCAGCAGAGAGTGTCGCTGATACAGTGACAGGTGGGGCCTAGCTGGATTGCTGTCTCTATCCTAGGGCCAGATAGGGAACAGCGATTGTGAGCGAGCTTTCATCATAAATAATATTAATTAATTTCCTCTGGGGCTGGCCACGGAAGGAGGGAGAAAAAAGAAAAAAAAAAACATAGAGAGAAGAATAATCTTGTATGACCTATTATCGCATTTGTCCTTTGAGAGTGAAAGAAAGGGAGTGACAGAGACATAGAGAGTGGAGTGAGGGAGAGAGACAGAATGATAAACATGGTAATTTGTCCTTGCGCGGAGCGAGAGACAACGGAAGATGGGTACAGAGAGTGCTAGAGGGAGAGAACGAGAGAGACAGAAAGACAGAGAGGACAAGTAGATGCGTATGACGTTAGCAACACAAGGTTAACACCTGCGAAAACCTCCGGAAACACTAAAGGATAAAACTGAAATAATACGGGTGGTAATAATAATAATAATAACAATAATAATAATAAGTATCATCATGATAACCTCCATAACCATTCTTCGTTCTCTTTATAACCTGTGTGTGTGTGTTTGTGTGCGTGTATGTTTGTGTGTGTATGTGCATGTGTGTGTGTGTGTTTCTGTCTGTTTCTGTGTGTGTGTGTATATGTCTGTGTGTTTTTGTGTGTGCATATGTGTGTTTGTGTGTGTGTCTGTCTGTTTCTCTGTCTGTGCCTGTGTCTGTGTGTGTGTGTGTGTGTGTGTCTGTCTCTGTGTGTGCATGACTATGTGTGTCTGTGTGTGTGCATGACTATGTGTGTGTGTGTGTGTGTGTCCGTGTGTGTGTGTGTGTGTGTGTGTGTGTGTGTGTGTGTGTGTGTGTGTGGTGTGTGTGTGTGTGTGTGTGTCTGTGTGTGTGTGTGTGTGTGTGTGTGTGTGTGTGTGTGTGTGTGTGTCTGTGTGTGTGCGTGTGTGTGTGTGTGTGTGTGTGTGTTTGACAGACACACACTAATGCGTGCCCCCGCAGGGACGCGTGCGGTAAGCCCATTTAAAGGGAGGTCAGTGTGTTTGATGCCGGCCGTGTCCGGTGCGCTGCAGTGCGATGCTATTTGCATTCGGCTCTCCGCTCGTACTGAGAGAGCGCGATGGCAGGGCCCCTCCTCACCTCTCTCCGAGCGGCACCGTCGTCTGTCTGGCAGCTCGGCTCAAAACTTGCCGCTAATTCCGCGCGGTGGCTGAGCGAAGCGGAAGCGCTGTTTTATTTATTAATTTTTTTATCTTCCGCCTGTGCGGGCTCAGCTGGGCCTGTCAGCAGGCTGCTCCCTCCTCTCCCGGGGTTTTCCCCGACTCTGCTTCATATGCACGCTTATGAAAAAAGCTGATTTTTTTTTCCTGCCTACTGGGCAAAACCGTAGGGCTGTTTCAAAGTTAGCTGCAGCGTGGAGCTGTGGTCAGAGCAGCAGTGGGGAGCAGTGGTCAGAGCAGCAGTGGGGAGCAGCGGTCGGAGCAGCTGTGCGGAGCAGTGGTCAGAACAGTAGTGTGGAGCAGTGGCCAGAGCAGCAGTGTGGAGCAGTGGCCAGAGCAGCAGTGTGGAGCAGTGTGGAGCAGTGGCCAGAGCAGCAGTGTGGAGCAGTGTGGAGCAGTGTGGAGCAGTGGCCAGAGCAGCAGTGTGGAGCAGTGTGGAGCAGTGGCCAGAGCAGCAGTGTGGAGCAGTGGTCAGAGCAGCAGTGTGGAGCAGTGGTCTGAGCAGCAGTGTGGAGCAGTGGTCAGAGCAGCAGTGGGGAGCAGTGGTCAGAGCAGCAGTGGGGAGCAGTGGTCAGAGCAGCTGTGCGGAGCAGTGGTCAGAGCAGCAGTGGGGAGCAGTGGTCAGAGCAGCAGTGTGGAGCCGTGGTCAGAGCAGCAGTGTACAGCAGCGGTCAGAGCAGCAGTATAGAGCAGTGGTCAGAGCAGCAGTGTGGAGCAGTGGTCAGAGGAGCAGTGTGGAACTTTAAGATTAAAAAATAGTCACTGGCTCTCCTGCAGTACTGCGTGTTCTGTAGGGTGTAAAAAAACAAAACAGAAGTATGGTCACTTTGAAAAAGGTCACTGCTACTGCTTCAACACACTACAGTCAAACTAATTAAGCATTCATTCATACATCAAAACACTCCATTAGCGTTTACTGGAGTCCGGGCCCTTGAGAGGACTCCACTCACCACATGCAAATTATGTGAAAAACGTTGCAGCTAATGCTTCGCCACTCTCCCATCATTTTTGAGTAGCTTTACAAGGGCCCATTGGCGTCTACATAGCAAGGTTCACCCTTTGAAGAGTCGGTTTTTTCGTCTTTATTTATTTATTTTTTTCAGAATTCTAAGCCAGCGTTCTAGAACTCCATCGCTTTCAATCACCAGCAGTGATTGTTACCATCAGCATTAGAATATTCATTAAGAACATTCTAATCACATATTTGTGATCTTTCACCTTGAAGATTTTGTGTTAATGACTGGCTCAGTGTGAGTTGATGTTGACACAAAAAATATATGTTAATACTATTTTTATTAATTGTCTCATTAGTTAATTAGTTGCCGATGTAACTTAGTCAGAACTGTAACACTGTCACTGCCATGTGACTGCTTTAGAAAGAAGTTGTTCTGCTTTATAATGTCATACCTCGTATTATTTTTATATGGATGTTTTGTGTATGTAGTCTGCAGTATGTCACTCTGAATAAGGCTTAATGAAGCATTGGTGTTTATTACTGATGATTTAGAAAGCCTTAGTTAGGAATTGTGCCCACGAGTGTGTTATAAATGCGTTATAAATGCTTTATAAGTGCTTTATAAATGGCATATGAAGTCTTTGTGAAATTTCTGTATAACACTGCAGGCAAATGCCATGTTAGTCCTATTTCTACTCTTACAAGCATTTGGTCAATCCTGATTCAGTGGGGAATTGATTTTACGACCCTCTCTTTCTGTATTTGGTGCCTGTGGTTGTGGCTGTGTTTATGGTGTTGGCTGTTTTTATGGTGTTGGCTGTGGTTATGGTGTTGGTTGTGGTTATGGTGTTGGGTGTGTTTATGGTGTTGGCTGTGTTTATGGTGTTGGCTGTGTTTATGGTGTTGGTTGTGGTTATGGTGTTGGCTGTGGTTATAGTGTTGACTGTGGTTATGTGGTTGGGTGTGATTACGGTGTTGGCTGTGGTTATGGTGTTGGCTGTGGTTATGGTGTTGACTGTGGTTATGTGGTTGGGTGTGATTACGGTGTTGGCTGTGTTTATGGTGTTGGCTGTGGTTATGGTGTTGGCTGTGGTTATGGTGTTGGTTGTGGTTATGTGTTTGGGTGTGATTGCGGTGTTGGCTGTGATTGTGTATGGTTGTGGTTGTGTATTTAGGTTCTGTTTCTGGTCTGATTTTTTTTTTTTAGTCTATCTTGGATATACAGTAGGGTCTCAGCCAACCATTTCCTGTTTCCTGTTTCCTGTTTCCTGTGTCCTGTTCCTCTTTCCCCCGGCAGGTGCCTGCAGTTACCCCACCCTCCCCCAAGCAGGACAAAACGCGGCTTAAAGCTCCCTGTGTTTTCCTGCAGAGCCATCACTTTGGGTTCCCAGAATAAGAAGTGATTTCCATGTAAATTGAACAATCCCCCCCCCCCCCCCTCCCCCTCGCCCTCGCCCGCCCCACCCCCTGGGGTGATGGATGTAGGCTGTGTACGGCAGTTGTGGGTGGAGAGGGGTGGGGGGTGATGTCAGTGACAGATGTGGGGCACTTATGGATGCTTATTCTGGGGAGCGTTGGGGGGGGGGGCGGAGGGGGGTGTGCAGGGGCACGTTACGGTGCTCCCAATATTCAGGACGTGGGCGGGTTGGTCGCAGGTTCCAGTCCCCACATGGGACCGTGTCTAGCTGTGAGTGAGTCCCTCAACCGCTCAATCAATCAATCAAATTTTAATTTTTATAGCGCATTTCACAGCAATTTTCACAATACGCTTTACAGACAAAAACCGAAGAAGGGAACGGAAAAAACAGACATGAACAAATTCAACATTAATTAATATGTGTGTGTGTGAGTGCGTGTGAGTGTGTGTGCGTATGTGTGAGTGTGTATGAGTTTGTGTGTGCATGCATGTGTGTGTACGTGTGTGTGCGTGGCAGTGTGTATGTGTGAGTCTGTGTGTCTGTGTGTGTGTGTGTGCGTGCATGTGAATGTCTATGTGTATGTATGAGCAAGTACACGTGTGTGTGTGTTTGTGCGTGTGTGTGCGTGTGTGTCTGTGTGTCTGTGTGTGTGTGTGTGCGTGCATGTGAATGTCTATGTGTATGTATGAGCAAGTACACGTGTGTGTGTGTTTGTGCGTGTGTACATGTGTGTCTGTGTGTGTGTGTGTGTGAGCACATACACATGCGCATGTGCTTGTGTGAGTGTGTTTGTGTGCATGCGTGCAAGTGTGCACGTGTGTGTGTGTGTGCGTGTCTGCTACTGTGCGTGAGTGTGTGTGTGTGAGAGAGGAGGATGGCGGCAGTCTTCTCTTCGGTTTTAGAGCAGAAGTGCAGACACATTCATGAATTGTGCGTCTGAACCAGATCCCCTCTCACAGTGAGCCCAGCTCTCCCCCACAGCAGGCCTAAATCATGAGAAACGCATTACCACAAAACAGCAGTGGAGTAAAAGCATGAAGTATGCAGTATATCACATATGCACACACACACACACACACACACACATGCACACACTCAGCATTGTACACACAAACACACACACACACACACACTCCCAGAAGCTCTGAGCATTTCCATCGGTCTAAAAATATTGCATTTTTTTTTTGTGGAGTTCCTGCCTGGCTCCCCCTCAGCCCTTTAAGGTGTGGTTCCTAATTAGCTGTGACCTAAAAACAAGAGGAGCTGCTCGCTCCTGGCCCCGACCAGGCTCCACGTTGTCTCTAATTTCACAGAATCTTTCATAAGGCGTGACAATTAGAGCGGCTGCGATGGTGGTGATGGAATGAGGAATGCAGCTGGGCAATATGGGAAGGAGTTCTAATTACTCGTTCCTACTAATAAAGTTCAACGTCATCAGAAAAGGAAAAGGAAAAAAAAAAAAACACTCATAATTAAAAATGTTTAAAAATGGTTGTGGTGAATATTCCGTCTCTTTTATCGTTTTCTTTTTCTCTGTACTCTCCCCCCTCCTTCGTCCATTAATATTTCATCAAAAGTTCAGAAATTCTGCTTCAATGCTGGAAAAATTGCTCTCAGACACGTCTCTCTCTCTCTCTCTCTCTCTCTCTCTCTCTCTCTCCCCGCACTCTGTCCTTCTCTTCTTTCCCTCTGTTACTCTCACCCTTTTCTTCTCCGAACGCCAAGTCAAACTGAGTCTCTGAACCCTTTTTTGTTCTTCTTTTCTCTGTGATGCCTGCTCTCATTGTAGTACCGAAGCAGTGTGTCTGCTCTGTGTTGCACCTGAACTGTTGTTTGTTCATTCATAATATTATTTAGAATTTGTTATTATTTTAAAATGGCTAACAATGTCCAAATAAAGCGTCTAATAAATTCAAAATTCTCTCTCTCTCTCTCTGTCTGTCTGTCTGTCTCTCTTTCTCTCACTCTCCCCTCTCCCCCTCATCTCTCTCCCACTCCCCCCTCTCCCTCTCTCTCATCCTCCCCCTCTCTCACTCCCCCCCTCCCTCTCTCTCTCACTCCCCACTTCTCCACCCCCCCTCTCTCTTTCTCTCACACATTTCCCCTCACTCTCTCTCACTCCCCCTCCCTCTCTCTCTCACTCCCCACCTCTCCACCACCCCTCTCTCTCTCTCCCCCCCTTCCCTCCTCTCTCTCTCCTCTCTCTCTCACTCCCCCTTTCTCTCTTTCCCACCCTTTCACTCCCCCTCTCTCTCCCCTCTCTCTCTCTCTCTCCCTCTCTCTCTCCCCCCTCTCCCCCTCCCCCTCCCCCCTCCCCCCTCCCCCCTCTCTCCCCTCTCTCTCCTCTGTCTCCCTCTCTCTCTCTCTCTCCCCCTCCCCCTCCTTCTCTCCCCTCTCTCTCCCCTCTCTCTCCCCCCTCCCCCCCCTCCCCCTCCTCCTCCTCTCTCACTCCCCTTTCTCTCTTTCCCACCCCTTTCATTCCCGTCTCTCTCTCCCTCTCTCTCTCCCCTCTCTCTCCCCCTCCCCCCTCCCTCTCTCTCCCCCCTCCCCCCCCTCTCTCCCCCTCCCCCTCCCCCCTCTCTCTCTCTCTCTCTCCCCCCTCCCCCTCTCTCAGGCGTGTGGTCGTTCTCCGTGTCGGAGCTGGCGGTGCCGGGGGTGGAGGTGGGCCGGGTCTCGGCGTCGGACGCGGACCTGGGGGAGAACGCCGAGCTGGAGTACAGCGTCATAGAGGGGGAGTCCGGGGACACCTTCAACATCAGCACGTCAGGGAGGGAGGCTGTTATCACCCTCAACAAGGCAAGGGGGGGGGGGCACGGGTGTTCGGGGGGGGGGCTGGTGGCAGTGCAACAGCGTAGATGAGAATGTGAATTCTCTCTGCCTGTGCTTTTCGGATACGAAATCAGCCTGGTGAAGCAGAGAGCGGGGCGGGGGGGGGGGGGGATAAAACTTATTTAACAGTGTCATGCATTCAAACACAGTCACACGTATGAGCACAGAAGCGCATTTGCGCACTCTCCCGCGCTTCAAACGCAGTCGAGTATTTTAGCACAGTCGAGCATTTCACAAGGCAGCCGCACGTTTAAAAATCAGTAGCCTGCAGAGCAAAGCCGCTCCGTTTTACTGGCAGATCTGACCAAGAAACGCGAGACTGCGAGAGAAGTGTGTGTGTGTGTGCGCTTATGCTTGTGTGTGTGTGTGTCTCTGTGTGTGCGCCTATGCTTGTGTGTGTGTGTGTGTGTGTGTGTGTGTGTGTGTATGTGTGTGTGTGTGTGTGTGTGTGTGTGTGTGTGTGTATGTGTTAGAGAGAAAGAGAGATAGTCTGCCACTGCCTGTGCCCCATGGTTTGTGAAAAGTGTGAAAACAGCTTGGCTGCAGGCAAGATTGGAAAGAACTGCCAGGCAAGCTTGATGGAGTGAGTGTGATAGCAGAGAGAGAGAGAGAGAGGTGAGAGGGATAGGAGATAGGGAGAGAGAGAGAGAGAGAGAGAAGCAAGCGAAGGAGTTGATCAATCCTGTTTCTTTTTTTCTGTCTGTGATATCATCTATGAATTTTGTTTTTTTGTGCATGGATTTGAGAGCAGGAATTGTTCTTTGGATGCCCTGAGGCAGAAATATGTGCACTAGGAATTATGGATAATGTAGTCAGCCACCTGTAATGTGGCCCACATGGACTGAACCTGCCCATAAATGCATTATGATGCCATCCCGATTAAACATTTATCATTTATCAAATAAAACACATAAATGAATGAATGAATGAATGAATGAATAGATGAATGAAATGAATAAATCATTGACATGCAGCCCTTTTTCTGGGGAACTCGTGCCGTCCCTCTGTCTGGTCCCCTGCACGGTGAGCAGAGTGCATTCTGGGAGTTCGGGGACAGGGCCCGCTCTCGTTAATTAGAGCACAACAAAGGGTCCGTGCGCCGGAGCAGCCGCGTGGAAAACAGGCGCCGCTCAGAAGGAGGCGGCGTTCGGAGAACTCGTGCGCAATTAATTTGAAAAAAAAAAAAAAAAATGAAAAAAAGAAGAGGAAGAAAGGTAGCGCTCTAGCGAAAATTAAAACAAACAAACCGGAAAATTAGCGAGCGGCAGGCTTCCCAATTTCTGCCCCGTCGAACAAGTATTTAGAAAAAACCAATCTGTGCTTGCGTGCACGGTAGATCTCTCATCTTCCGTCATTCATTTTTTTCGCACAAGTTTTTTTTTTGTGTGTTTTTATTCTTGTTTTGTTATTACAGTGCTGATCATCAGGTATGGCTGTGCGTGTGTGTGTGTGTGTGTGTGTGCGTGTGCGTGAGAGAGAGAGAGAGAGAGAGAACTACTGTACGGAGAGACTCTTGTGTTGTGAGATGAGGACGTTCCCAAATCTCATGGCTGCCACGAGCATTGTGGCACGCTGAAGGCAGCACTTGTGGCGTGTAACTGCAGGTGATGAAGTGGCCAGCAGAGGGCGACAGCTCCTGCTGAGCACAGCAGGCTCCTGGTGTGCTACACGGGCTCGTTTACTGCTTGAAGTTGATGGTGTGGGGGTAGGGGTGGGGGGTTAGCATTACAGACTGCAGCTGAGGCTGTAGCATGAATCCGTCCAATGGGCTTATGAGTCTGGGTTCCCACCGCACATGATTTATTGATGCCGTACATCTTTCGGCTGATATTGAGCTCTTTCATCACGGCCTGCTTGTTTTTGGAATTGGGGGGAAAGCGTCCCGGGCGGGGTGTTTTGAGGAGATAAAGTGCTATTTCGGGTCTGGTGGAGGGGGGGGAGGGGTTAAGTGTATTGTGTTTAAAACTTTCCCAATCTTTACATTATCCGTGTGTGTGTGCGTGTGTGTGTGAGTGTGCGTGTGTGTGTGTATGTGTGTGAGTGTTGGTGTGTGTATGTGTTTGTGTGAGTGTGTGTGTTTAAGTGTTTGTGTGAGTGTTTGTGTGTGTGAGTGTATGTGTGTGTATGTGAGTGAGTGTTTGTGTGAGTGTGTGTGTGTGTGGTGTTTGTGTGTGTTTGAGTGTGAGTGTTTGTATGTGTGTGTGTGTGTGTGTGTGTGTGTGTGTGTGTGTGCGTGTGTGTGTAATGTTGTGTGTGTGTGTGTGCGTGAGTATGTGTGTGTGTGTGTGTAGTGTGTGTGTGTGTGTGGTGTATGTGTGTGTTGTGTGTGTGTGTAGTGTTGTGTGTGTGGTGTTGTGTGTGTGGTGTGTTGTGGTGTTGGTGTGATGTGTGTGTGTGTGTTGTGTCGTGTTGTATGTGTGTGTGTGTGTGCGTGAGTATGTGTGGTGTGTTAGTGTGTGTGTTGTTGTGTGTGCGTGTGTGTGTGTGCGTGAGTATGTGTGTGTGTGTATGTATGTGTGTGTGTGTGTGTGCGTGTGTGTGTATGTATGTGTGTGTGTGTGTGCGTGAGTATGTGTGTGTGTGTGTGTGTGTGAGTGTTGGTGTGTGTGTGTGCCTCGCGTCAGATTGCAGTCCGAGGTTTAGCTGTAACTGTCACCGGGGTGATTTTGAGCTGTTCTATAATTCTCTTTGGCGTTCTCAGCGGTGAGAGGCTCTTGTGCCAAACAAGCTGTTTACCAGCCTCTCTGTCGCCATGGCAACAGGGCGCCCAAAGCTGCCGCGATGACAGTTTACAAGGGCCGTGTGACGTGAGTGACAGGGTATAGCACACACACACACACACACACAGGTAAGTGCACACACAGGTATAGGTACACACACAAAGTTAACAGCGCGCACACGAGTAAGGGCAGACACAGGTAAGGGGACACACACACACACACAGGTAAGCACACACCCACAGGTAAGGGTACCCACCCCCCCCCCCCCCCCCACACACACACACAACCAACTAAACCAAAACCAGAATCTGAGTTAGAACCAAAACTACAACTGAAACCAGAATCGAAATCTGAAGCAAGGGTTTGAAGGGACGGGCCAAGGTAACAGAGTGAAAGAAGAAGGGAGAGACCAAGAGGGATGAGGGAGAAACAGAAGGAAGGAGAGAAAGAAAGAAGGGAGAAGGAGAGAGAAATGGGGAGAGAGGGTGGGAAGGAGAGAGAGAGAAGGGATTGACAAAAGAAAGGAGAGAAATAAAAGAATAGAGAGAGGGAAGGAGGGAGAGAGAGACAGATGATAGGAGAGCGACAGAGGGAAGGGAAAGAGAGATGGAAGGAGAGAAAGAGGCAAGGAGGCAGGGAGAGAGAGAAGAAGGAAGCAAGGGAAAGAGGGAGAGGATGAAGGGGAGAGACTGAAGGAAGGTGTGAAAAAGCGGGAAGGATAGACGGAGAGGGTGAAGAAGGGAGAGGGAGAGAGAGAGATGGAGGAAGAGGGTGAGTGAGAGGGAAGGAGTGATGGATGGAGGGAGCGGGCTGATGAGTGTTGGTTGTAAGAGCGAGTGAGGGAGACGGATGAGTGTGTGTTTAGCGCGTCACAGACGGACATGGCTGAGGGAGGGGAGGAGTGTCAGTGATGGACTGAGGAGAGAGGGGGAGAGAGAGAGAGAGAGGGAGAGACGGAGGGAGGGAGGGAGAGGGTGATGAGTGTGCCTCCATAGTGTAAGTGACACCTCTCCACCTCAGACAGATTGCCTCTCTCTGGCTCTAATGGGCTCCAGGGAAAAGGCTTTACTACAACCCTAACTTTCTCCAAATCTCTGTATTTCTCCCCCTCTTTCTCTCTCTCTCCTTCTCTCTATCTTTACATCAGTTCGGGTTCCATCTTAACAACCGTAAACGAATGTTGTTTTACATGAGAAACGAAAAAATAATAGGGATCTAAACAACTATAGTGCATCTTTCGGTTACATGCAGCTACACATTCATACAGCCAGACCTACGTATGTGTGCACTCTCACACAATGCACATGCACACGCAATATAATGTATGTAATTCGTTTATAAAATCAATTCAATTTTATTTGTGTAGTGCTTTTTTACAGAGAACTTTGTGTCACAAAGACACTTTACAGAGTAGCAAGGCAAGAGACAGAGCAAAAAAGAGCAAACGGAGCAAACACCAGGCCTGAACCCCCAAATAGCAGGCACATGAGTAAAAAAAAAAAAAAAAAAAAAACTCCCAGCGGGGAGAAAACCCTCAAAAGGTGGCGAGAAAAGACTCCTCAGTGGGAAGAAATCTCGGAAAGGAACCCGGGTATGGAGGGGGAGCCCATCCTCCACTGGCCGGCCTGGTGTAAAGTAGCGGTCGAACGCAGGGCGTTCTGGGAATGTAGCAGAAAAGAGTTGTGGGTTCCCTGGTGTCCCAGCTGAATGCCTTAAAGGCATGCTATGCAGGACTTCTTAGCCTGAGTTTACAATCGAGGAAGTCGACCTCCTCCGTCTTTATCCCCACACACTCCCGCCGAGTACATTACCCCACCCAGTGTAGCTGGCTGGATAGCTAGAGGCAACGGTATGTAAGAAGTCTGTCTCTGATGCCAATATGTCTGCTGGCCACACATTCCCTTGATCTTATCATTATCACAATACAGTTGGTACAATGGTAGAATAGCGACCAGGAGTGAGAGATTGGGAACCATTCAAGTCAACAGACGTGCTAATTCAATCACAACAGGACGGCCAATACACTATGGCCTAATTGATAGGTGTTACAAGGACCGACTACATCCGTCTTGGTATGTGTATTCAACACTACTGATCAAAGCTTCGAAAACAAATAAGAAGCAGCCTCTGGAAAGGTTCTTGGTTCAGTCTGACTCTGCTGAATCCAAGGTGTCATTCGTGCGCTTTGTCACTGCCGGTATTGGAAATAAACTTTGTACTTTTTCATCACGTTCGAGAGACGTCCTTTTTTCCTTACAGGTAGTACCGTGAAATGAGCGACAGTAAGAAGGCAGGTTTGATTACAGCTTAATTAATTTCATTATGTTGAACGTAATAGTGGTTTTATTGTCGGAACTTTAAAAGTGAAGATTTCAAACCTTCGGTAAGGACGAAATAAGGACGAAAGCCATTAAAGACAATAAGGACGAAAGTCCTTACTGTCGCCAGCTTCACACTACCAGGAATGTTATTTCAAGGTTATTTATTATTATAATTATTATTATTATTAATATTACTCTTTGATTGGTTTGCAATTTTAGTTAATGTTTCACGTGTTCAGTGTATTCAGCTTGTTCAGATCAAATTATATTATTTTTAAACATTATTCTGGGAATTATTTTTTTATTCGTAATTTAGCTGCGACGCTCTCTGGTTCCAGTGTATCTCTGTTCGCTGAGCCTTATTGCCTGTTTTCCCAGGGGATTCTCGGCTGGGGGAAACCGGTAGATCGGTGGGATTAAACTAAATTAAATTCTCCTCTTCACCTCCTGCCTCCCTCACTGGCTTCTTCCCAGAATCCTCCTGTTTCTTTCGCTCTGTTGCTTGTCTATATTTACATGCTCAGCTTTCATATTCATAGCCCAGGGGTAGCGTCTAGATGTGATGCAGGAGATTTCAGGTAGAGGCGTCCGATTCCGATTGGTTCGCCACGATAGTTGGCGGTGTGCATTATGGGTATGGAGCTGGTCTTGTAACCTAAAGGTCACAGGTTCGATTCCCAGGTAGGACACTGTCGATGTACCCTTGAGCAAGGTACTTAACCTGCATTGCTTCAGTATACGGAATATCCAGCTGTATAATTGGATGCAGTGTAAATGCAATGCAAAAAGTTGTGTAAGTCGCTCTGGATAAGAGCGTCTGCTAAATTCAGATAATGTAATGCGTAATGTAATTAAACTGGGGGAAGTTTGACCTCATTTCTTAGCAAAACTAAATGGTAATTCGTTTGGACAGAAAAGTAGCCACACAAAATACGGGGAAACTATCTTTAAAAGATGGGGAAACTAGTAATGGTAAGTAGATAACTAGCTAACTAGAAAGGTAGCCAGTTTGGCTGAGGTCAAACTTTCCTCCCAGAATGAGGATTAAGGCGAAGTTTAATTCTTCTATCGTGATGAACCTATCAGATAGGACGCCGCTTGCTGAAATTTCCTGTATCCCACCTAGCCTCGAAACCAACTGAGGTTGGTCAGGACGCAGGGCATTGTGGGTAAAGTCTGCTTCAGGGAAGTTATGCAGTGGAATTTGACATGGTGTGCCTCCCCCCCTCCCCCCCCCGCCTGCCCCCCCCCCATGCCCCCCACCCCAGGCGGTGGACTACGAGAGCCGCACCTCGTACTCGTTTTCGGTGGAGGTGCTGAACCCCACGGTGGACCCGCGGTTCCTGCGGCGCGGGCCCTTTAAGGACCGGGCCTCGGTGCGGGTGGCGGTCCTGGACGCGGACGAGCCGCCCCGGTTCTCGCGGGCGCGGTACCGGCTGGACGTGATGGAGAACTGCCCCCCCTCCTGCACGGTGGGCAGAGTGAGCGCCGTGGACCCGGACACCGGCCTGAGCAGCAACATCCGGTACGGTCCTGACACGGTCTTGGCACAGTCCAAACACAGTCCTGGCAGGGTCCAAACACAGTCCAAACGCGGTCCTGGCATGGTCCAAACACGGTCCTAACACGGTGACAAATGACAATTCATTATAATTTATGAACATAGAGGGTCACAACTGTCCCTAAGTAGCAGATAAGTACATACTTCTCTCAGGAGAATTAGGATTTTCCGTGATTCAGGTAGGTTTTTGAAGATTGGGAATTGCGTTGTGAATTTGGGGAAGAAATGTTCTTTAGATTTTTTGTACTTCTCACGTTAAAATGAGGAAGAGTAACTCGCTTGCTTGGTCTCTCTCTCTCAGGTTTTCCATTGACCCGCAGTCAGACCCAGAAGCCCTGTTTCGCATTGCGGCTGACAGTGGGCTCATCTCCACGGCAACGGAGCTGGACCGCGAGCGTGAGCAGTGGCACAACCTGACCGTCATCGCCACACAGAGAGGTCAGAGGTCACTGTGATCCCACTTACGGAGAGGTCAGAGGTCACTGTGACATCACATACAGAGAGGTCAGAGGTCACTGTGATATCACTTACGGAGAGGTCAAAGGTCACTGTGATCCCGTGATCTCACTTACGGAGGGGTCAGAGGTCACTGATCTCACTTATGGAGAGGTCTGAGGTCACTGTGATATCACTTATGGGGAGGTCAAAGGTCACTGTGATCCTTTGATCTCACTTACGGGGAGGTCAGAGGTCACTGTGATATCACATGCGAAGATGACAGAGGTCACTGTAACAGCACAGTTCTAATAACTACTGTGGGTTTAGTAGGTGTAGTTATAACGGTGGGTTGGGATATATTGTAGTAGTAAGATAAACTGAATTTTAACAGTATTAACTAACTACTAATACTACTAAGTAGCATTAGTAATGTTAGTAGACAGTACTAGCTACGTTAATATGACTATTGTAGGTAGTAGTATTATTATTTACCTCAGTATTATATGATTTCTTTGTAATACACATGGTTTAAATGTGTCTACGTGTGATTACGATTGAGTTTTGTGAGTGTAAGAGCACGCATGTCTGTGTATACATGTGTGCAATACACACTAAACATGTGTATGTAAATGTGTGTTACATGCTGAATGTGTGTGTGAAGGTGTGTTACCCGCTGCATGTGTGTGTAAAGGTGTGTGTGTTACATGCTGAATGTGTGTGTACAGGTGTGTTACACGCTGAATGTGTGTTTAAAGGTATGTGTCACACACTGTGACGCTGTGATGTGTGGCTCCTGTGTTCCTCAGACAGCCCCAGTCAGGTGTCCCGGGTGGAGGTTGCCATAGAGACCCTGGATGTGAATGACAACGCCCCCGAGCTGGACAGGCAGTACACCACTGCGCTGTGCGACTCCGCTGCTGCGGGACAGGTATGCTGAGCGTGCTCAGTTTGTCCGTCTGTCCATGACAAAACCCACATCCATTCATCCATCCATCCATCCATTATCTATACCCGCTTATTCTGGACAGGTACACAGGGCGTTCTGAGTCCGTCCATCTGTCCATTACAAAAACCGATATCCATTCATCCATCCATCCATTATCTATACCCACTTATTCTGTTCAGGACCGGGGGGGGGGGGGGGTTGCTCGAGCCTATGCCAGTGTACATTGGGCAAGAGGCAGGGACACACTCTTGACAGGCCGCCAATCTATCACAGGGCACACACACCATTCCCTCACAAACTCATACCTATTTTAGAGTCTCCAATTAACTACCTTGTATGTCTTTGGACTGCGGGAGGAAACTGGAGTATCTGGAGGAAACCCACGCGGACACGGGGAGAACATGCAGCCTCCACACAGAAAGGCCCAGGCCGGGATTTGAACCCTTCTTGTCCTTCTTGCTGTGAGGCAACAGCGCTACCCACTGCACCACCGTCCTGCTGCAAAAACCAACATTTAAACCAAAATCCCAAAAGCGCTCTTAAACGCAAACTGACAGAAACAAACAAATAAACAGACTGAAAATATGGAAGAGAGAAAAACCCCCCCAGCATGCCTTGGGCCAAAACAAATTTGCTCTGACAGTAAAACATACCCTCACACCTTCTCAAACCCAAAGGAACTTTATGTTGATCTACCTTAACTCAAACTCTCCGTGGGTTGGATATTCTAGCATGTCTACACACACCCGCCCCTTTAGAATGATGTCACTCCTGTGACAGCCAATAGGAACTGGGTTCGAAGAAAAACAGGGTCAGATGACTTAATCTCATTCCTAAATTCACCTTAATTACTTTATAAGAGGAGGTGAGAGGGAGAGGAGGTTGGGGAGAGCGAGGATTCACTGCAGATCTGGGTCAAATACTTGAAATTATTTATCCTCTCTTTTTGGACACTAGTAAAAATGCCTGCAGGCTACTTAAAATTCATTTAAAAAAATATTTTTTTTACCAGTTCTCAGAACAATATAAATCTTTCATATTGTATGTTTTTTTAGTTAGTGGGTACTTCATTGAAAAATATGAAAATTATCAGGGATCTGCAGGAATGTCTGATGGGTTGTAAAATATATATATTTTTAAATAATATCAATAATATTAAAATGCAACAATGCAGTTAAAATTAAACAATGCAGTCCAGTCTGTACTTGTAGAATCTTTGTGTTTGGTGTGCCTCAGGGCACCATTCTAGGACCTGTGTCTGTTTCTCCACTGGCCAGTGTGTGGCCTGACTCAGCAGGCTGTGGTGCTGTTTTATTATATGTTAGGCACAGGAAATGAGACACATTGCTCAGTTTCTATCTCAATTTGTTTTACTGGCATAACATGTAGATATTTGCGTCAGCGAAGCATGTGCACATTGCAGAAAAGTACACATCATAAAAGAATAATTGTAGCACTCCTCTGCTGTATCCCATTTCTATTTCCCATCCCCTCCTCTTTATTATTTTTTATTCAGTTCAATTCTCAGCACACTGACATAACAGACATGCAGCGGCTATATCGCCAAACCTAATAAGCAGTCCGAACAATAAGGGTTATTATCCTAATAGGAATAGCAATAAGGATAACAAGATCAATAATGTTAAGAGTGCTTTGCATTTCCCTCTCCCTCTCTCAAATTCAAATGAGCTTCATTGGCATGACGTATGTACTGTAGATACATATTGCCAAAGCATGAGTGCGGCAAACAAATAAACATATAAACAGAATACAACTTTGTGTGTGTGTGTGGTATTGGTGTATGTCCTGTCTCTCTCTCTCTCTCACTCTCACTCTCTCTCTCTCTCAGGTGGTGCAGGTTGTGCGGGCGATCGATAAAGACAAAGGAGGAAATGACACGGCCGTCCTGTTCAGTATTCCGGCAGAGTCCCGGGCCGGTCGGAATTTCACCATCAGGGAGAGTGGGGGTGTGTCCTTTCACTTCTGTGCTCAGTGCCTCGCTCCCTTTCTATCTCTCTCCCTCTCTCTCCTCTTCTGTCTTTCTCTCACCCTCTCTCCCTCTCCCTTTCTCTCCAACTCTTTCTCTCTCCCTCTCTCTCTGTTTCTCTCTACTCTTGTTTGATCTTTATCAGTGTTTTTCCTTGAACAGTTCAGATTTTATCTTAGCCTGTGTTGCGATCCTGTTTCATATAAAGAAAATTATGTTTTCTGCATCAAAAAGAGTTTACCCGTGTCAGTGTATTTCAGAGTGCCATGCAGCTGATTTTACACGTTGTTACACACATGAACGTGAAAGTAAAATCTGTTACAATGACACGTCTGGCCTTTTCAATCTCACTCCATTTTCTTTGTTCTCTCTCTCTCTCTCTTTCTCTCTCTCATTCGCTCTCTGTTATTCTCTCTCTCTCGACTCAATTCAATTCAATTGAATTTGTTTTATTGGCTACAGTATGAAATAAAACGTGAATTTAATACTTAATACTGAATAATATTAAGGACTAGAGACAAATGAACTGTAACCATGCATGAAAACGAGCACTTGTGTTTGATGGGGCATTTGACTGACTTTTGTTTGATTGGGGATTTGATCTCTCTCTCTCTCTCTCTCTCTCGCTGTCATCCTCTCTCCCTCTCTCTCAGGCCCCACTGCCAGTCTGGTTCTCCTCTCCTCCCTCTCCTCGCTCCCTCGTTCCCCCTCCTCCTCCTTGACGCTGCAGGTGCCGCTGGTTCTGAAGGACAGCCTGTCGGGCCTGAGCAGCACTGGGACGGTCACCGTGTCCGTCTGTCCCTGCCTGCGGGGCGGGGCCCGGGCCGGGGAGAGGGACGGACAGACGGACGCCGAGTGGGAGAGGGAGACCGTGTGCCTGCCGCTGCCCTCCTCCTCCCCCTCCCCCGGGCTCAGCACCGCCGCCCTGCTGGCCATACTGGCCTGCGTCGCTACTCTGATGGGTAAGGCCTCCAATCAGGGCCGCCACTGTACCCAATATGAAGGGCTAGTGTTGTTCAGGGTAGAGGCAGGCCTAGCCTGGTAATGTGTGTGTGTGTGTGTGGGCATGCATTACTATCTTTGTGAGAACCAAATGTCCCCACAAGGATAGAAAGCTGAGGAAAATTACGCAAGGTGGGGACCTTTTGCTGGTCCCCACAAGTTCAAGAGGCTGTTTTAGGGTTAGGACTTAGGGTTAGGGTTAGGGTTACAATTAGGTTAAGGTTAGGGTTAAGGTTAGGCATGTCGTGGTTGGGGTTAGGGTTAGGGTTAGAGGTTACGGAATGAATGTAAGTCAATGGGAAGTCCTCACAAGTATAGCAATAAGACCATGCGTGAGTGTGTGTGAGTGTGTGTGAGTGTGAGTGTGTGTGTGTGTGTGTTCTGTGTGTGTTTCACACTTACTCGCATCGGGGGTTCCTGTCCCTCATCAGCCAGGCTCTTTGTTTCCATGAGCACTCTCTCTGACTGCCTCTCCATTTTAAAGAGTTGGGTTAGAAATGCTCCACGGGCCTGTAGTAAATATTGTGTTGTAGTAAATATTGCAAATACTGTGCACATTACACAAATAACATTAACAAATACACATTGAAACCTGTAAATATATACTTAACATACATTTAATATTGTAAGTAATATTATTATTTCCATTTCATATTGATTGACAGATTTAGTAACCAATTTGTGTCGGACTTGTATTTTAAAAGTTTTACAGAACCAAAAGCCCCATTCTGCATTTGAATGGGAGTTTGACATGTGCCTATTTCAGCCCTGTATCTATATGTATATATTTTTTTTGTCTGTATGGTCGCAATGTAGTCTCGCAGAATTTCCTATGCAGAGTTTCAGCCAGATGTTTGGTTCGCCATTTTGGGTAGTCCCGCTGACTGAGTGGACCACATATTGTACTTCCATATTGCACAATATATAGTATCAAAAGATCTTTGACCAGCCTAAAATGAAAATGTTTATGAATCTTATCTTGGTTGGCTTTTAATGGGTTAAATAGAGGCCCCCGCTGAGTTTTAGTCTGATGTAGTTGTGCTTTGTTAGTTCTGGGCTGGTTTGCCTAGGGTAATGGAGAATCTTCTATACTCTCTATTTTTGTAGTAACAATATTAGTTTTTTTTTTTTTTTTTTTTCAAATCTACTGCCAGGGCCCAGTTCTGGCAGCATTACTCCAGTAGATTCAAGTTTTAAACCATGTTCAGTGACTAACTGCTACAGGTTACATGCATTGAGCAAGAATTGAGCTTCCGTGATATTCAGAATGAGGACAAAGGCTGAAGACTGTTCTGGCAATATCGCTGACTCGTGGATGTTGGTATAGAGCGGTGTTGGACTTAAGCTACATCCTTGTCACTCTAAAATCTGTGTGAAGAAATATGACCTTTTTTTTTTTTTTTTTAACCAGATTTTGTTCAGCACTTGTTTTGCACTTATTTGCACTGTAATTCTGTCGTATACTTTACCCTCTACACCGCTTTTCAGAATTTTGTATTATAGGCAATCCATCATGCTGCATTGTTAGCAAATGTTTTCTTGGAGTTGGAAAAATCCCTTTCTTATTGTACATATTAGTGGAGGTGTGTAGGGTGGTGTTTTTGAGGAAGAGCTAATCTGTTAATAAAGAGATTGCCCTGTATTCGAGCAGCAATGGTCCTTCACTTTGTCACACCTTTTCTTCATCGTTGCAGTTTGGCAAAGAAAAAAAAATGCATTCTTGCTTTAAATTGTTCAGTTCAGCGTTAAGGACAAGTGCTGATTGAGTCTCAGCCTTTGGGTTTGAGTTTGGTGTGGGGAAAAGGCCGAAAACCCTCCTACTGCTCTCAGCGCTGCCCCCGTGGTTATTGGGGTCGAGTTTGTCTCCACTTCCGTACATTGAGGATATTAGCCCTTGATTCCGGATGTCAGGCCAGCAGCCCATCTGTAATGCCAAGCTGAATAATTTAAGTTCGGCCTTTTGCTGTCCACAGCTACCGCGTTTAAGAATTTCCACTTCGATGTTGTCAGGTCTGCCCAAGGAAGAGAGCTTGTCTCTCGAAAACCCATCGTCCCGGCGCATAGATAGCATTGCAGTAGCCTTCTTTACTTCGTTGGTTAGTTATTCGCCTTGTTGCGTTCTAAGCCCAGTAAACCAATATAACTTTTTTTTTTCCGGCCCTCGTGTGTTTTCCCAACTTCTTTTTTTTTTTTTTTTGTTGGTTTATCTGATCGCCTTTTAGGGAACGCTTGGCTTTATCACGCTGTGCCAGTGAGTGGCATATGAGAGCGTGTGTGAGTGAGCGTACGGATGCGTTCATGTGTGCCCGTATGTGTGTGTGCATATGTATGCACAGTACAAACTCTCTCTCTGTCTCTCTCTCTCTCTCTCTCCCTCTCTCTCTCTCTCTCTCTCTATCGCCACCCCCTCCCCCCCACAGCGGTGAGCGCGCTCTCTCTCTCCCTCCGAAGACAGAAGCGAGACTCTCTGTCCCCGCTGGAGGAGGACGACGTCAGAGAGAACATCATCACCTACGACGACGAGGGCGGGGGGGAGGCCGACACGGCCGCCTTCGACATGGCCGCCCTGCAGAGGGCGCCACACAGCGCGCGCCGGGGATACCGCACGCTGGACAGCAGGAACGCGTGAGGACGCGGACACACCGCCAGCATAGGGTGGACTGCGGATTTAAACACTCACACACACATACACACACACACACACTCATAGACATACACACACACACACACACACACACATACACACACTTACATACACACACACATATACACACACACACACACTCAGAGACACACACTCACATACGCACACACACACACTCACATACATACACACACACACAGACATACACATACACACACACACACACATACATACACACATCAGTTTTAGGACGGTGTTTCCTAGAGTTAAGAAGTATCTGCTTTCCTGAGATCAGGGCCCAGTTCTGACAGTATTGCTCCAGCAGATACAGGTTCTGCTGTATTCCTTGTTCTGTGGGTGACAGTCGGACCAGGCGATCTGCACAGAGCAAGAATTGAACTTCTGTGTGGTTTAGGGTGAGGCCTGGAGCTGAAGATTGTTCCAGTAAGACCATTAACTTGTTGTTATATAGATAGTATATCTATATTACATAGATATTGAATGAAATCTTTCTCTCTCACTCTGCTTTTGTTTGCTCTTTATGAGTGTTTTCCTTGAATAGTGTATCTACACTGTATTAACTCTCTCTCTCTCTCTCTCTCTCTCTCTCTCTCTCTCTCTCCCCCCTGCCCCCCCCCGTAGTCGTCTAGCACAGCAGTCTCAGGACCAGGCAGGGGGATACGGTTGGGTTCAGAGTGGAGCGGGATTGGACCCGCCCTTATATGGCAGACTCTGCTACAGTAGCCACACCTTACCGGCACTGCGCCACACCCACAGCCCCGCCCACGGCCCCACCCAGGGGCGTGGCCTCGCTGAGCTCACCTGCAACTTCCCCACGGGCGCCCTGGACCACTCACTTGTCATCCAGAACCAGGGGGCCGTCCTGGGTCCCGGGGCCGTCTACCTGGGGCCGGCGGAGCCACAGCAGCAGGATGGTCCCGCGGGATTGGACGGCGGAAAAGCCCAGGGAGGGGATGTGAAGGACAGGGGTGGAGCCCCCACTGGTGAACCAGAACCAAGAACCCAGCAGGACCAGGATCTGGACTGGGTGAGAAGCCGCGTGTGGCCGCATCCACATACACACACGCACACACATACTACAGGCATGCATATTCACTACACTCACATACACTACACACACACACACTCATTCACTAAATGCACACACACACACTCACACACTCACACACGCTCATGCACTCACTACACACACACACACACACACTCAGTACACACACACACACACACACACACACAAACTCCACATCGCTTGTCACTCATGCTAATCTCTCTCTCACTCCCCCCCCTCTCTCTTTCTCTCTCTTTCTCTCCCCCACTCTCCCCTGCCCACCCCTTCGATGGTCTCAATAGAACCACAGCCCCCCCTTGTCCCAGTCAGACCAGCCCCCACCCCAGCCGGGCCAGGCGGAGATGCTTCCTAAGGACACGACCCTGGTGCAAACCCGACAAGGCGGGGCCGTGGGCGGGGCCCGGGGCCCCAGCGTCTCCTCCACACTCCCATCAGCCGGGCGACGTGCCTCGCGGACCGGCCTCTCCCCGAAGCAAGGTGGGGGCGTGGCCAGGGGCGTGGCCGCGGACTCCGGCCAGCAGGGGGAGCCGCAGAGGGACTACCCCGGCACTCTGGGGAGGGCGGGGCTGGGGGTGGGCGGCAGCTTCGGGGGGGCCAGGCCGAATGCTGAGGGAGGGATATCTGTGACCGGGACCCCTGCTTGCAGGCTGTACCCGGACGGGCCCGGGCTAATGGTGGACTGGCGGGAGAGGGCCGGGATTGGCTACTCCCTGGGAAGGAGGGATATGACACCCCAGCTCCTGCCCTACCCGGGGCAGAACCGGGGCATGTTGGGGCAGCTGGGTTACAGAGGCGGGTGGGGCCCGGGGATGGAGGCGGGCAGGGGAGGGGCTAACTCCCTGGCCCTGAGGGTGGGCGAGTTCCTGCGACTCCGCCTGGCCCAGGTGACCTTCGACCCCACGCAGCCTCCGTACGACTCCGTGCAGATCTACGGGCTGGAGGGGGAGGGGTCGAGGGCGGGGTCACTCAGCTCGCTGGAGAGCGAGGGAGAGAAGGAGGTGGAGAAGGAGTGGGGGAGAGGGCTGGAGGAGTGGGGGCCTCAGTTCCAGCGGCTGGCCGAGCTCTTCCGGGAGAGAGAGCGAGAGAAGGAGGGAGAGAGGGAGAAGAAGGGAGAAGACGAGAAAGAGGAAGACGATAAAGAGAAAGAGGAAGAAAAAGAGGAGGTGAACAAGGAAGAGGAGAACAAGGCTGAGGAGGTGGGAAGTGAGAGCAATTCAGAAAACAAGTGAAGAAGAGGGAGGGAGGGAGAGAGGGAGAGAAGATAGGGGGTGTACAGAAGACTAGTAAGTGATGCAATAATTGAAGAAAGGGAGGGAGGGAGATGGAGTGGTGGAGTAATGGACAAAGACACATAAAGATTGAGAGAAGGGCAGAAGGGATTTAAAGCAATAAGCACTGAATAGCCCAGCACTGGCAGGTACACACTGAGACACAGCTCTGCATAGCTGGAACCAGGCTAGCTCACGATGCCCCTGTCCCACTGTAGAGCTGGAACCAGGCTGGCTCACGATACCCCTGTCCCACTGTAGAGCTGGAACCAGGCTGGCTCATTATAGCCCTTACCCACTGTAGAGATGAACTCATTATACCCCTTTCCCACTGTAGAGCTGGAACCAGGCTAGCTCACGATGCCCCTGTCCCACTGTAGAGCTGGAACCAGGCTGGCTCACGATGCCCCTGTCCCACTGTAGAGCTGGAACCAGGCTAGCTCACGATGCCCCTGTCCCACTGTAGAGCTGGAACCAGGCTAGCTCACGATGCCCCTGTCCCACTGTAGAGCTGGAACCAGGCTGGCTCACGATACCCCTTTCCCACTGTAGAGCTGGAGCCGCTGGCTCCATGCCCTGTCCACTGTAGAGCTGGAACCAGGCTGGCTCACGATACCCTTTCCCACTGTAGAGCTGGAACCAGGCTGGCTCATTATAGCCCTTACCCACTGTAGAGATGAACTCATTATACCCCTTTCCCACTGTAGAGCTGGAACCAGGCTGCTCATATAGCCCTTCCCACTGTAGAGCTGAGCAGGCTGGCCATTATAGCCTACGCACTGTAGAGAGAACTCATTATACCCCTTCCCACTGTAGAGCTGGAGCCAGGCTGGCTCATATGCCCTTTCCCACTGTAGAGCTGGAACCAGGCTGGCTCATTATAGCCCTTACCCACTGTAGAGATGAACTCATTATACCCCTTTCCCACTGTAGAGCTGGAGCCAGGCTGGCTCATTATAGCCCTTTCCCACTGTAGAGCTGGAGCCAGGCTGGCTCATTATAGCCCTTACCCACTGTAGAGATGAACTCATTATACCCCTTTCCCACTGTAGAGCTGGAGCCAGGCTGGCTCATTATAGCCCTTTCCCACTGTAGAGCTGGAACCAGGCTAGCTCCCGATGCCCCTGTCCCACTGTAGAGCTGGAGCCAGGCTGGCTCACGATACCCCTTTCCCACTGTAGAGCTGGAACCAGGCTGGCTCATTATAGCCCGTACCCACTGTAGAGATGAACCAGGCTGGCTCAATATAGCCCTTTCCCACTGTAGAGCTGGAACCAGGCTGGCTCATTATAGCCCGTACCCACTGTAGAGATGAACCAGGTTGGCTCACTATAGCCCTTTCTCACTGTAGAGCTGAACCAGGCTGGCTCATTATAGCCCTTTCCCACTGTAGAGCTGAACCAGGCTGGCTCATTATAGCCCTTTCCCACTGTAGAGATGAACCAGACTGGCTCATTATAGCCCTTTCCCATTGTAGAGCTGGAACCAGGCAGGCTCATTACAGCCCTTTCCCACTGTAGAACTGGAACCAGGCTGGCTCATCGTAGCCCTTTCCCACTGTAGAGCTGGAACCAGGCTGGCTCATCGTAGCCCTTTCCCACTGTAGAGCTGGAACCAGGCTGGCTCATCGTAGCCCTTTCCCACTGTAGAGCTGGAACCAGGCTGGCTCATTATAGCCCTTTCCCACTGTAGAACTGGAACCAGACAAGCTAATTATAGCCCTTTCCCATTGTAGAGCTGGAACACACACACACACACACAGTCTCTCTCTCTCATGCATATAGAGACACACCCACCCACATGAATGATGGAAAACTGAAGAGGCAAGGAGGCAGGGTGGGGGTGGGGGGGGTGGGGGGTTGGGGGGTGTTATAAGGGACATGAAAGACAGAAGCAGGAATCTGAGATAGGAATGGCGGGTGAGAGAGAGAGATCAAACGACAAGGGTAGAGGAGAGAAGGGGGGCGAGAAGAATAGCAGGATAGCAGAAAAAAGTGCGAATGGGGGGATGAGGAAGGGAGTTGGATGGGAAAGGGGGGTGAACGGGGGACTTCTCCTCAACTGACATTTTCTGTTTTTCACCTCCCGGCAAGCGATGAAGCTTGAAGCACTCGTGCCCTGTCCCTCTGTGCCACACACACACACACACACACACAAACACGCACACATACACACACATACACACACATGCGCGTATGTACACACGGACTGAAAGAGCAGCCGCACCCCTTCGAACAGCCCATCGCGGAGACGGGGCGCAGTTAAACTGTGTCGTCCGTGGGCCGCGTCCCCGGCTCAACAACAAAACTCCCGTTTGCCGCTTCACACGGAGAGGAAGGGCGGGGCTCGCGGCCGGCCCGGCGATTGGCTGAATCGCGGGCCTTGCGTACGCATCAGCGGATTCTGCAGCCTGTCACGAGGAGGGCCGAGGGAGATGGTGGAGACCTGACTGTCGCAGGTTCTTACGTGTGCTTAACGGTGATACATTTTTTTTTTTCGAAAACATGGCGTGATTCAGTCCCTCTCGCTGTTCCTGACCTCCGTAGTCTTCTGTGTGACCTCACTCATTCAGCTGCTGTAACAGACGAAAGCTTAATCATGACCCCCCCCCCCCCCCCCCCCGGGCTGGGCTTTCACGCTGTTTGGAACTTTATAAAGATTATGACATCGAAAAATCATGATGGTTTTACGTAATGACAACGTTGTATGTACGATTGCATTTTAATTGTAAATACTGTATCACCTAATTGCCATTTGCGGATGTAATGACTTTAGATTTTAAAAACAAAGAAAAGAAAAAGAAACATTAAAAGGCGTTGTTGCAAATACAGCACTATGAGGACCAGACGCTATCAGGAGTGGACCATATCTGGACCAAACTGGACCATAACTGGCGACCTGACTGGGCAGTTTACACATCTCTGCTCTGGTGCTGTCGTGGAGTTTTGGACTTGACTGGACTTGACTGCTCTTAATGTACCATGGTCCAACTCCAGTGTCATAACCAGAACCAGCACGCTTGAAAAACAAAGGTAAAATGAACAAGAAAACAGCACATGTCTGTTTTGGTTGGTGCAATAATGCAAATCTTGTGTTGGAACATTTTAATGTTTAAAATTTAATTTTAATGAACTGAACTGAACTGGACTAGGCTAGACTGGGCTAGACTGAACTGGACTAGACTAAACTGGACTAGACTGCACTGAACTGGACTAAAGTGGACCGTACTGGGCTAGACTGGACTGGAGGTTCATGTTTCAGGTTCCTGGGTCTGCTGCAGGTTGACCCCTTGCACTGGAGTGTCCGGACACTGGACCGAGCCTCACTCACTGTGTCAAACCTGACCGAACCCGACCAGAACCACTGTACTGGGGTACAATCACGGGAGAGGAATCCTGCCACTGGATCCCACAGGGATATGCTGGGCCCACTGGAACCAGTGGGCAAAGAGGACTAGGGCACTTCTAACACTGCAGTAAGACTGTGTTGATATCACTGCAGGGAGACTGTGTTGATATCACTGCAGAGAGACTGTGCTGATATCACTTCAGTGAGACTGTGTTGATATCACTACAACAAGACTGTGTTGATATCATTGCAGGGAGACTGTGTTGATATCACTGCAGTAAGACTGCTGATATCACTGCAGTGAGACTGCTGATATCACTGCAGTGAGACTGTGTTGATATCACCGCAGAGAGACTGTGCTGACATCACTGCAGAGAGACTGTTGATATCACTACAGTGAGACCGTGTTGATATCACTGCAGGGAAACTGTGTTGATATCACTGCAGAGAGACTGTGTTGATATCACTGCGCAGAGACTGTGTTGATATCACTGCAGAGAGACTATGTTGATATCACTGCAGTGAGTCTGTGTTGATAACACTGCAGTGAAACTGTGTTGATAACACTGCAGTGAGACTGTCTTGATATCACTGCAGAGAGACTTTGTTGATATCACTACAATGAGACTGTGTTGGTACCACTGCAGTAAGTCAATGTTGATATCACTACAGGGAGACTGTGTTAATATCACTGCAGTAAGACTGTTGATATCACTGCAGAGAGTCTGTGTTGATATCACTGCAGTGAGACCGTGTTGATATCACTGCAGGGAGATTGTGTTGATATCACTGCAGAGAGACTGTGTTGATATCACTGCAGGGAGACTGTTGATATCACTGCAGTGAAAATACACTGTTCACAGAAAACAGTGAGACTCTTGTAACAGAATGAATGAATTCCACTGCTTTTGGTATTTAACAGAAAAGTGATTAGCTGATTGGAATCCACTGGAATGGTTGTGGTTTTCATGTTCTGTGATTGGTGGACAGTGACGCCGCTGTGATATAAGCAGTGGCACATGAAAGCTGAGTGCAGATCTACCATTTTACTGGTGGGGGAGGGAGGGGCAGGGGTGACCTCTGACCCCTGCGGACTCACTGTGAGGTCAAGTGTGCCCACATGATGTCAGCACTGGTAGTCTTGGTAACGTGACGACAGCGATGTGCGCTTATTATGTTTTTGTAAATTTGAATAAAGATGAGTTTTGAAGAGGAGTGGAGAGGCCTACTTGTTTGCTCATTTTGTGTCAGACAGGACTGTTCCTGTGTGTGGGTGGGGGGGGGGGAATGGGCATGGGGGGGTGGTGTAATACACATTCTTTAACCAAATGAATGAATGAATGAATGAATGAATCATCGCATTTATATGGCACTTTTCCGAACACTCAAAGTGCTTTACAGTGATGGGCGGGGACTCTCCTCACCCACCATCACTGTGTAGCACCCACCTGGGTGATGCACGGCAGCCATTTTTGCACCAGAACGCTCGCCACATATTAGCTAAGGTGGAGAAGGGGAGGGAACGTTTTTTTTTTAGCTAATTAAATCAGGGGATGCTATAGCTATATGACATACAATCGCTTGAAAAAACAAAAAACAAACAACGAATCCCAAAACAGAGATGATTAGATACTTACCTGGGGTAATGATGTTTATCGCAGTGGCACGTAGCAACGGTCTAAGCAGAGACAAGGCAATAAGTCTCTCTGTTTCTCTCCTTTTTTTTCCTTATAGCCTTCACTTTATCTCTCGTTCTCTTCAGAGTTTGTCTTCCCCCTCCGGCTGCTGTGTGCCTCGTACGCTTCGTTTGAAGTGCGGAATTAAATCTCCATTAACAATCTTAATTAGTCTTCGATCCTCTTTCAGGGGACCGGCTTGAGATTTAAGACCAGGTTTGAGGGGCGGGGGGGGGGGGGGGGGGGGGTGTGGAGTTTGAGAGGGTTTGGTTGGCTGAGCAGCATGATAAGATAGGCAAGGCAGGAGAAGGTCAAAGGGGGTTTCTGTGACGATTTCCAAGCAAAAGGTAAAATGGGGACTGTGAGAAATGTATGAAAAATGTTGGGGAAACTACAGGTAGATAGTAAGTTGTTCCATGGATAATGTAACCAGACCAGATAATGCAATAACTGGTCATAAATGTAATATCCTATGCATTTATGATGTAATAATGTGCTTGATAATGTAATAACTGGCTGGATAATCTAAGAATGTGTTGCATAATTTGGTCATTATTGCTGTACATTATCAGGTGGAAAACAAATTTGTAATGAATAATATAACTTAAATGAATAATGTAGTAACCAAAATCATTTTGCTTTGTATAATTCACTTCACGCACACACACACATGTACATGCATATGCACACACACACACACACACACACACAAAGAACAAGCAGTATAAACACACAAAATTGCACATGAAAATCCCAGCGTAGGATCAGTTTATAGCTCTTCAGAGCCAAATTGCACAGACAAAGCATACACTCAAAATTTCTAAAACTCATAAAAAAAATAAAACTGATTACAAAATCAGTTACAACAAAACTTTCACCAATATGTTTCAGCAAAGCTGTGCAGTATGTATCCCAGAACTACGTTACCTGCACATTTGGGCCTGTGCATCTTCACCTGTCCATCTCTAGAGAATGTGGCCTATATGTGTATGATCAGTGAGTGCAGTCTTCAGCAGTGTCAGCTGAACATTTCAGACATTGAAGGCTTGCTAGAGCACTTATTGCTTACCTGTACAATTTTTTTTGCAAGATTATACACTTTGTTGATTTGTTACAACTCTCAAGCTTTCTCTGCGTTTGGCCCGTATCCTACACCACATGTACAAGCGGGAAAAGGCCGAAACGTTCTGTTAAACGGGGCGTGCAATTTATGTTTATTGCCAGTGCGTCCACGCAGGCCCGGCTCATGAGTTAATTAACCCTCTCTGAGGTGTGAGATCACAAATAGAATAGAATGCTCTTAACTGAGCATTCCAATGCCGATGTCACAATCGCTACTGGTGACGGAACGGAGCAATGGAGTTCTAGACCACTGGCTTTTAGAGTTTTGGAAAAAAAAACTCGGAAATAACCTACTCTTCAAAAGGATTAGAGAGTAGTTTTTTGGAATGCTTTTTTCAAAAAGAATTCTGAGTCAGTGGTTCTGCTTCCACCACTGCTTTCAGCTATGGAGTGGTAAAAAAAGAGAAGGCCATCCAACCGTTACGTATACCTGCTTATCCTGAGTAGAGTCATGGGGGGTTGTGGAGCCTATCCCAGCGTGCATTGGGCGAGAGATAGGAATACTCACTGGACAGGCCGCCAAACTAAAGCAGGGCACACACACCATTCACTCACTCACACACTCATACCTATGGGCAGTTCAGAGTCCCCAGTTGGTCTACCTGCACGTCTTTGGACTGTGGGAAGAAACCCACGCGCGGACACGGGGAGGACATGCAAACTCCACACAGAAAGGCCTGATTCAAACCTTTTTCTACCTGCTGCACCACCATGCCGCCCACAAAAAACCATCATGAAAATAACGATTCCATGAAGTGGTTCAATTTAAAATTGAGGCAGCTCTTCAGTAGGCCTGTGTTTTTCTTCATCAAACAAAAAGTGTGCCGTCAACAGCCCAGAGCCATGGTGGTAAATGCAGAGGTGATCATCCCTGAGTGATGGTGAGTTAAGGCTGACCCCTAGTGGTGCTTTTAGTGAAATGCAGCTGAGCAAAGTGCAGTTTTGGTGACGTCCCACACCCACACAGCCACGGACCAATCACAGCGGAGCCTCTGCCTTCTTTCTCATTTACTTCAATGTCCGTGTGTGTGTGATCTCATTTTTGAAACATGTACATGTGGAAATTAGAAACATAATTCATAGATGAGGAAAGAGTCCACAAGGGCACCCACTACTAAAGTAATATTTATTGACAAATGAAAAGATTTTCCAGAGAGTATGTTATGAACCCAGAATGACTTCTCTTGAGTGGCTCAGATACTGAAAGCACTCACTCCAGATGCAAGATGAGCCACTGTGAGCCTGACAGGAGAAACAGGCTTCCTTTGACCATTCTGCAACCACTTGCTTTCTTCAGCTGCTAGTGAGGCGTAAGAGGAAGGCCTCCACAAGGTGAATACTTTTATTAAAAGGAAGCATTGTAAGACAGGCTTCTCTGCACTTGATCTCACTTGAGAATGACTGGAGGGCCTTGGTGACAGATCAGTTAGGACCAGGGAGTCCATATCAAGACTGATCATCCAGGCCTAGAGGTCCTCTAATCCCATAAAGCACTTGATATATACCACAGCTGGAGTCTATCTCCTCTAGCTTACATTGTAACAGGAACATGGCATAGAGTGAAACAGTGTACACTTGGATATACACTCACCGGCCACTTTATTAGGTACACCATGCTAGTACTGGGTTGGACCCCCTTTTGCCTTCAGAGCTGCCTTAATTCTTTTTAGCATCGATTCAACAAGGTGCTGGAAACATTCCTCAGAGGTTTTGGTCCATATTGACATGATAGCATCAAGCAGTTGCTGCAGATTTGTCAGCTGCACATCCATGATGCGAATCTCCCGTTCCACCAAATCCCAAAGGTGCTCTATTGGATTGAGATCTGGTAACTGTGGCGGCCACTTGAGTACAGTGAACTCATTGTTCAAGAAACCAGTCTGAGATGATTTGAGCCTTGTGACATGGCGCATTATCCTGCTGGAAGTAGCCATTAGAAGATGGGTACACTGGTCATAAAGGAATGGACATGGTCAGCAACAATACTCAGGTAGGCTGAGGCGTTTAAACGATGCTCAATTGTTACTAAGGGGCCCAAAGTGTGCCAAGAAAATATCCCCCACACCATTACACCACCACCACCAGCCTGAACCGTTGATACAAGGCAGGATGGATCCATGCTTTCATGTTGTTTACGCCAAATTCTGACCCTACCATCTGAATGTTGCATCAGAAATTGAGACTCATCAGACCAGGCAATGTTTTTCCAATCCTCTATTGTCCAATTTTGGTGAGCTCATGCCAATTGTAGCCTCAGTTTTCTGTTCTTAGCTGACAGGAGTGGCACCCGGTGTGGTCTCCTGCTGCTGTAGCCCATCTGCTTCAAGGTTTGACGTGTTGTGTGTTCAGAGGTGGTCTTCTGCATACCTCGGTTGTAACAAGTGGTTATTTTAGTTACTGTTGCCTTTCTATCCACTCGAACCAGTCTGGCCATTCTCCTCTGACCTCTGCCATCAACAAGGCATTTTCGCCCAGAGAACTGCTGCTCACTGGATATTTTCACTTTTTCAGACCATTCTCTGTAAACCCTAAAAATGGTTGTGTGTGAAAATCCCAGTAGATCAGCAGTTTCTGAAATACTCAAACCAACCTGTCTGGCACTTACCACCGTGCCACGTTCACAGTCACTTAAATCACCTTTCTTCCCCATTCTGATGCTTGGTTTGAACTTCAGCAGATCGTCTTCACCATGCCTAAATGCATTGAGGTGCTGCCACGTGATTGGCTGATTAAATATTTGCGTTAACGAGCAGTTGAACAGGTGTACCTAATAAAGTGACCGGTGAGTGTATAGACTTTTAAAATTACACTCTCAGAAGTACGTTTATCAAGTTACCATGAGATCTATATGATATTTGATATAATTGCTTATATGATTGCTTACATAACATTTTCTGTAAGTCAGCTTTTTTCACCATAACCCATCAATTGGAGATGGAATTTGAGGCTGTAAGGTCAGGTCCCAGGTCAAACAACATTACTCATTTTATCAAGAAACCTGACCCAAATCTCTTCAGAAAGCATGCAGCTGTGTCAATGAAAAATTGTGTGAAAAAACAGTTTGAAGTTTAATCAGTGTTAACCATCCACTAGAAACACCACCAACTAGCCTAGAGAGTACTGCAGAACATGTTCATCATGTGAAGAGAAGACTGAAGAGTGAATTTGTGACCCTTAAAATATGTTCACACACAAGATCTGTAGAAAGAACTGGACCCCCCCACCCCCCAATGAACAGCCACACACAGACACCATGATGAGATTTGCTCATGATAGAGATTTATTATTGAAGCTGTACTGATTCTCACACTGAGTGAGTTTGGACAGACGCCAGAGGGGGTCTGTTAAATGTTGCAGAGAAGCTCAAGATTAAAGGCACTGATGTCTGGGAGGGACAAAGTGCAGCCATAGCGCAGCTGTAGGAAGGCGGCGGGTAGCCGAAGCAGAACAGCCAATCAGGAGCCAGAAAGTCTCGCACTTCCTGGTTGGCCTTTATCTTAAACTTATTCCATGGATTGTGGCATCTCCTTCAATCCAAATTTTATTACGTGATTGGCCATCCAGACGGTCGGGGAATTAAACGTGCTGTCATTTCTACATGGGGTACAAAAAATGTCATTCAATAAAAGCTGGGAATGTGCAGTTTAACCACCTGTGAATTGCTTGATTACAAATCTAAAATTGTGTAGTACAGAGCCAAATCAAGAAAAAATAGGTATTTGCCCAAAATATACACAAAAGTGATTTTTGGAGAGTGGCTTTCCCTCTTGGTATTGTATTACAACAAAACAACCAGTTGAAGTGTTTATTATTATTTTTGTTGCCATTTCTTTATTATTTTTCTGAGGAATTATTATCGGACAACGGTGGCATCCTGCGGTTTGTGTGTGGGAGCGGTTGGGCAATGGAGTGGTTGGCTGAATTTACTGGCACCATGAACACATTTTTTTTGGTGGGTTGGAAAGGGGATATGCTTCTGCAATCAATTGTTTACTCTTCACGAGAATCTGAGCTGGTTTTCCCATGTAGTGACATTAAAGAATTTAAATTAACCTGAAATGTTAGTCACCAGCAGGTCCATGCATGTTATTTCATGCTGACCTATCCTTTCAAAACTGCATGCATACAAAGCCTCATAGACTGCATAGAACACAAAATGGCCATCAGGGCTGGTGATTTTAATGAAACCCATACAAATTCACAAATATGTGATTAGAATGTTCTTAACTGTACCAAATGATTGTTAATGTACCATTTTCACTAGGATTTTGGCATAACATTGAAATGTTTATGAGCGCTTGTGTAATATTTCTCATCTCAAGATCATCTAATCATAAATAAATAAATATATAAACAAACTTTTAAACCACAAAAACTAACATTAAAAACAGGGGGTGCCACCAATTAATGTATTTTCTATATATTTAATTTTCAAACCCTACATTCACATTTCAAATTTATAGTTATAGTTAACATTTGCCTTTATATTAATATATAATATAACATTCTTCAATTTTGTAATGTAGAACATTACTTTTGGTAAATAAATTAAATGTTTTACCAAGAATTTCTCTCTAAATGAGTAAAAAGCAAGAACAAGAGGGAAAGAGGGAAAGAGGGAAAGCCACTCTCCAAAATTAACCTTTGTGTATATTTTGGAAAAATACCTATTTTGTTTCTTGATTTGGCTGAGATATTTATTGTATATTGCCAAAAAGCATGAAAAAAACTTTAAATATTATTGTTTAGCCATATCACCCAGCCCTACTTCGCACTACAAAAATATTTGGTATTGGGTGGGAAGCCATTTTGCCAGTATGTCAGTAAAATAGCGATGTACTCTTTGCCATATCAGAGGTGTGTTGCTTTAATGTGCTGCCAATCAGAAATGAAACACAGCCAGCTATAAACTGTTGTTGGTACACAACTGTATTCATCAACATACATTCACCAAAACATTTGTGGCTAAAATCATCATTGAAGACAGTGAGAAATATGCAATAATACTGTGTTTGCATCCAGAACATTTCATGTGGCATGAGGAATTTTAAAACATTAGCTCCACTAGCATTACTCTCATCTAAAATCCAACAGAAAATGTAGGGTGTGCGGTCCATCCATCCATGGATAGTAATAGTTTGAGTTTGGAAAGAGGTTGTGGTCCAATATCTCGCTACACACAGTTCAGAATGTGTATGGCAGCATTCCAAGAAGGATTGAAATTGGTTTGACAATTAGACATATTAGATGGACTTGAAATTCAAATATTGTTCTGTTTTCCATTAATTTGTCTACACATGAAATATTTATGTATGTGTATGTGTGAGTGTGTGTTTGATAGTGTGTGTGGGGAGGGGGGGTATGTGTGTGAGTTTGTGTGTGTACAGTATGTGTGTTAGTGTGTGTGTAAGTAAGCCAGTGTTTTTTCTTAATGAACCTTTTCAAGAATCTCCCATAAATGCTAACTCCTCCCCCTGCTGAACCTGTCCTTCACCCTGGATGGCGCCACAGTGTCACCCTCTTCATCTGTCAAGAAACTTGGAGCGCATCTGGACAAATAAACTGTCGCTCACTGACATCATAATGGCAGATTCTACGCCATGCAGATTCTTCCTGTACAACTTTCAGAGAATCAGCCACTTCCTCCCCATCTACTCAACCCAGCCCGTAGTCCAGACGCTGATAATCTCCCATCTGGACTACTGCCACTCCCTCCTTTCTGGCCTACCGGCCTCCTCCATCAGATCTCTGCAGCTCCTCCAGAACGCTGCTGCCTGTCTGATCTACAGCCTCCCCAGACTCAGCCCTGTCACTCTCCTTCTCATCTCCCTCCACTGGCCACCTACAGAATATCAGCTCATCAAACTCAAAACTGGTGTTACCCTGGGATCCCAGCTCCAGGGAGTCCATGGGGCAGGGCCCTTTGCTGGCTGCTGGCCTGGGTGGGCTTGTGGCCAAGATCTGTTCTGTCATTTGTTGGTCAGGTTTGAGTCATGTTTGAGTCATGTTTACTGTTTGTGGCTTTTCAGGGCAAGAAAACAGAGAACCACTCTCGCGTAATAATTTATCAGAAAAAAAAGGAAAGGAGCATGAAAAACATTTCTGAAAATGTTTCGGCAGGTTGTTGTGATGTGTTGTAGTACAGTGGAAACAGAACACACTACGAAAATCACCTTCTTGTGTCAAAGAATACGCCAAAAAAAGATTCATTTTTTAACAGTCCGAAAGAGCTTGACATTTCCTCATACTTTGAGAAGTCTGAGGTCAGTCGTTCAGAGCTATTCTACATATCTGTTGAGAATAAAGTACATGCAGTAGAACCACCAACAGCCAAGGTAATAAGAAGTGAATATGCAATATGAAGACAAAAATCTGCACTCCTAAAATTCTTATGTGTTCCTTCTCCTTTATTAGAGACTTTGTGGTCTGATTCCATAACCCCAAACACAGTGGCCAAATAAAAAATGAATGACATTATCAGTGATTGGTGTTATGTGGGAATGAGCAAAACAACCTGTTTTCATTTAATTTTTACGCTCAATGGACAACTGTGATATGGTAAACAACCTGGTGGTTTAACAACTCATCCAAGATGGAGACTCTCCTACAGTGCAGTGACCCTATCACAGCACAGGGACATGGAATGCACATTATTCAAATTTGCAGATGATGGCCCAGTTAATACCTTGAAATCTACTGAAGTAATCCAAAAAGATTTAAAGTCCAGAAGTGGGCAGAAACCTGGCAAATGAAATTCAATATAGCTACAGTAAATGTAAAGTTCTACATGTGGGAATAAAAAATAAGGCATGATTACTTCATGGGAGGAACAAAATTGGAATGCCCTAAATGTGAAAAAGACTTGGGAGTAATGGGCGATCAAAGCATTTTTTTAGGTTCTAGACACTGCCTTACTTATTTTATACAATACATTTGTTAGACCACAATTGGAGTATTGTGAGCAGTTCTGAGGACCATACTAATAGAAAGATATACAGGCTATGGAAAAGGTTCAAAGAAGGGCAACCAAATTGATTCCAGGTATGAAAGATTAAAAGCCATGACAAAGGACTTAAGATGCTTAATGTCTCAGAGCTTAGTAAAATGAGACTTAGGGGTGATTTGACTTGAGGCTTTTCAATTCATTAAGGGGATTAACAATGTGAACTTGTTTGGGATTATTCCGGCTGAGTTCTGTTAGTAGAACGAGGGGCACAACCATCAAAATACTGTATATATGTTTTGGCCTCATGAGGTCATGTTACATATTCAAGTTATAAAATTGTGTAAAAATTGCTTATTTTTTCTCCTTTTTTGAAGTTTTAGTTTTTTGTTTTGAACTAATCATTGATCTCAAACTGTTTTCCTTCATTTTCAGTGATTAACAAGCATGCAAACATCTGACTAATCAATTGGAAAGGGACACAGCTTCTTCACATTGTGTTAGGGAGATTAAATGATAAATGTGATTTAGAAACATCAGTTTTAATCACTAAGCAGCGGCAGAATCTTCCCCTGATTTTCTTTGAGTATCAATACAATTAATCCACAAAATAGGCCACTCAATACTATCATATACAGCCAGCACTCCCCAAATAGGCAAGTAGCCTAGGCCTTGTAGCCTACATTTATTTTAATTTGCAGTACAAAATTGTGCACATTTTTAATCAAAATTATTTGCGGATATATGCACTTCTTTCTCCGCACTCGTATTCATGGCAAATATCTGCAATGCGTAGATTGTAAACAAAATTGAAGTGCAGGTTTTGTTTTTGCTGGTTATTCTGAAAGCTAACATGGTAGATAACAGACTGGTGTATCTTGTTTGTTAAGTGTAGGCTACTTGGTGATTAAAACTGATTTTTAATGGATAAATTGAATTTATGATTTAATCCCCCTAACACGGTATGAGGACGCTGTGTTAGGCTACTTGCCATTTGATTAATCCGATCGTTGGCACGCTTGATTATACAAGAAAATTACTAATGAAAACAGGTTGAGATCAATGATTAGTTTAAAGGAAAGTTTTGCGCCCCACCGATTTTCAGCTCACCAGTCGTCGCTGAATAAAACGTTATGTGGGAAATATTAAATCCTAGCTTAGCTGCTGACCAGCAACCTGCTGATTTTGCTCAAGCAATCAAAGTTGCCGTTAATAATAGCCGGTGTTCGTGGGGGATGTTTATTCATCTCTCTTTAAAATGTTGCATAGATGAAATTACATGTTAGTGTTACATGTTACGTTATGTAGGTATGCCAGAAGTCCTATTATGAGGTAAGTGAATACATACCCATCAACTGTTTTGGTTTGTTACCTGGGGTTCTTCATAAGCCAAACACACAAAAGTATTGTACCCATGGTGTTAAGTTTGAGTAAGAGCTTTTGACATTTTTTTGGTTCACCATCATGAGGAAGTGGGAGCAGGGAGTCAGGGTTAAGAGTAGGGCTGCGTTTGATCTTTAAGCAAGGGGAAAAGAAACGCAGAAGTTCATATCAGGGGCAGTGTTGTGTTGTAATGCCATAATAAGACATCAATCCACACCCCAAAATTTAATCTTTGTGTGTGTAGACGCCCTCTGTGTGCATTGTGAAATTCATAATCTTTGGACAAAGGCATTTTTAATCTGGGATTTGGCTCTAAACTCAAATTTAGATTTGCATTTAGTCTGTGTGCATTGTATACTTCATCTCATAAAAAACACGTTTTCAACGTACAAAAATGCCAAGTTACTCACACATACAAGACATACACCGTCTATAACTCATTCATTCAGACTGCCAAAATCCAGGCCTGCCATTAAAAGTATTGATATCAAAATGACGCCAAGTTACGGTACTACAAACAATATAGGCTATCTTGCCTCACCGAAATTTAATAACATGTATTTCAAAACAATGCTACCCAATATTTCCTCAATTCTTTCAAGTCACTTGGCCCTGTGTGTATATAAAAGCATGCAGTACATGGACAGGCCAAACATGTGTGTGGATGGCTTTCTCACAGTCAAGATTGATTGAATAGGCATCTATATGTCCAATGGCAGGCCTGGATTTTGGCAGTCTGAATGAATGAGTTATAGACGGTGTATGTCTTGTATGTGTGAGTAACTTGGCATTTTTGTACGTTGAGAACATGTTTTTTATGAGATTAGAAAAAAAGTATGTGCCCTGTCACTTTATGTTGTGGGATTTGTTGTGTTTTTTTATTTGATAGTCGCCATCTCAAGTTACCAAATTGGCTAAATTAGTGCCGACGTTTCCCTGCTGTTCCTGACTACGGTCTAAAACACTGCCAAAGAGGTGGTGACATTAAATGACACTAGCAGACACCCCAGGTCCACTATATTATTTAATATAGGTTATTTATATAATTTATTAAGGGTAATGGTTGAAAAAAAAATTCCCCTCATGAAAATAGCTTTTGTCACGTGATTTACTATCACGGTATTGCATTACGTTTATGAATCCGCCAATTATCATCTCAATACAGTCCCCCGTGCTCCCAAAACCCCCATTACATATAGTTCCGTGGCCATAGCCACACCCATCCATATACAAACACCCTTGAGGGCAAACAACTGGTGGGTGATATCCATTAAAATATCACAGCAACCTCATAAAACGAGTCCTGTGTGTATAATAGATGCGTGTACAGTATATCAGACAAACAGCAGTGTTCTGGAGGAGCTGCAGAGGTCTGGTGGAGGAGGCAGGTAGGCCAGCAAGGAGGGAGTGGCAGTAGTCCAGATGGTGGATGATCAGCACCTGGACTATGGGCTGGGTTGAGTAGATGGGAAGGAAGTGGTGGATTCTCTGAATTTCTGAAATTCTCTGAAAAATCTGCATGGCGTAGAATCTGCCATTATGATGTCATTGAGGGACAGTTTGTTTTTCCAGATCCACTCCAAGATTCCTGACAAATGAAGAGGGTGACACTGTGGTGCCATCCTGGGTGAAGGACAGGTCCAGCAGGGGGGAGGAGTTAGCATTTATGGGAGATTCTTGGACAGTGTCTCATTTGACTCTTGTGGGAGAATGTTACCACATCCCTGCTGAAGAACAGCAGATATAGGTAGACTGTATGCCATAGCAGATATAAGATGTTCTCGTGCAGATGGTGGCCCAACACCCTATTAATTAGCTCTGTATTGATGTGTACACCTTTTTGGTCATTGCCTTTACCTACAGAATGGGAGCCTGGTTAAAAAGCAAAGCCAGAGTAATGAAAATAACAAATCCATGAAGTGGTTCAATTTAAAGTTGAATCAGCTCTTCTGTTAGGACTGTGTTTTCTTCATCAAACAAGAAGGGTGACAACAAAAGCCCAGAATCATGTTTGTAAACCCAGAGGTAAGCATCACTGAGTGCTGGTGAGTTAAGGCTGACCTCTAGTGGTGGTTTCAGTGAACTACAGCAGAGCAAAGAGCAGTGGTGGCGACATCAGCACCCACAGAGCCATGGGCCAATCACTGCAGAGCCCCTCTATGTTCTCATTGGCCCTCTGTCCCTCCCTGGTTTCTCATTGACCTGAAAGTATAAAAACTTGCTTATTGGATGAAAAAAAGTATTTGAACCTAGGCTCCCTGTCATAGTATTTATTTCCTTTGGTTCCTTATGTGAAACTATTTAAAAATGTATTTAAAAATATTTTATGCAGAATGATGAATCATAAGTAATACAACGTTTATAAACAATATTTGGCATATTTGTTCTTAATGTTATGACATCATTCTTGATTAAATCAACTTTGTTGTAAAAAAAATATGACTTTAAATTTGAAATGCTGCAACAACTTTTTACAATGGAACAAAGCTTTCTCCAGATTTCCTTACTGAAGGCAGGTCAGGACTGTGAAATGAACATGAGAAAAACAAGATGGTTTTGTGATTGCTTCAGTTTATTAAGCAGCAGAACAAAAAAAGATGAAAGGTTTACAGATATTTGAACACCATCCACCAAATGCAAGTCCGCTGTGATATAAGTGGAAGTCTTTCAGCCACTGAAAGATCTTCAGTTTTTGCACAGTGTGGTACAGCATGGTAACACTGGCTGTGTCTTTCAGGCTAATCCACTGAAATTTTACCGGCATTTGAGAGCATGCATTTCCCTGTATCACTGAAAACAACAGAGTGGTCAGAGTCAATGTAGGTGACATCTACAATATACTTAGTGTCCTTGTGATACACTACGACATACATTGGCTGATCCGAGGAACAGCTGACGTAAAATTTGGGAGGGATCCGCACAAATTTGATACAAGAACTTTCTTTGGCCATCAAGCCTCCGGATGAGTTTCGCATAGTCAAGGGTTTCCATAGAATCGGGGTCTTGCTGTAGTAGATGCGCAGGAGCCTTGCCGTCTCATTGGACACATGCATGGTGTTCCCCATCTCTGCTGCTGAGAGAGAGAGAGAGAGAGAGAGACTTAACTACAAACACATATACACATGCACCAACATGCAATACATACATGCACATGTACACACAAATACATACACACACATATACACATGAACAAATACAGAAAGGAAATGAATGCCTGTGTGTGTGTGTGTGCATGTCTGTGTGTTTGGGAGTGCCTGAGAGGCAGGCGGCCAATCTATCGGAGGGCACACACACCATCACCATACCTATGGGCAATTTGGAAACTCCAATCGGCCTGCCTGCATGTCTTTGGACTGTGGGAGGAAACCGGAGTACCTGGAGGAAACCCACGTGGACACAGGGAGAACATGCAAACTCCACACAGGAAGGTCCCAAGCCGAGATTCGAACCCACAACCTTCTTGCTGTGATGCCCAGTGCATATTCCCTGTTGTGAGGTGACAGTGCTACCCACTGCACCACCGTGCCGCCCTATTTCAATTACAGTACAGTACATTTTCCACTGCTGGCTCTGCCCCTATCTGGCTATCCTAACTGGTGCTGAAATGTCTTCACTGAGCTCACCTGAAGAGATGGGACTGTTTCACCTGTAGTTTGGCTCACTTGTGAGAAACAAGTATTTCGACTTCTCCTATTTGCTTAATCCCTGGTAAAATAAAAGCCCATTTTATTTCCCTTGGTAATTCCTTCATGGTGCCGCTCTTATTGTACCTGTCTCAGTTTCCTCTGCTGACTGTCCTCTTTCAGGGTTTCAATATGCAAACATACATTATTCAGAAAAATAAAACCCTCTATATAGATCTAAACAGATATTTTCATATTTGTTAAATCTATATTCATAAGTCACATCAGCTTTGAAACTTACCATGATGTTTCACAAAAACAGATGTTGAATTCACACTTCAACTACACAACATTCATAACAAAAAAAGTGATATTTTTCCACCACTCGGTGAATACTTTGCCATGTCATTAAAAGGACACGCTGTAAGACAGGCTTCTCTGCACTTGATCTCACCTGCTCAGGTAGGTGGCTGGGTGTGGTCACAGGTGGAGGTCTCAGGCTGGTGTAGAGCTGAGGATCAGAGGTCTGAATGCCCTTCTCTCTGTGCACCTGGCCTTGTGTTTATAATTATAATTCTCTCTGGAGATAAATACTTATTAATATTAAATTTAATAAATACTATTAATACTTATAATTCTCTCTGGAGATAAAGGTGTGGCCAGTAATTGATCACCTGTTTGAGGAAGTCACAATTTCCCAGCTAGGGTGGTTTCTTCACTAAATATACTAAATAAATGAAAATGAATAGTAGTTATGGTCTCACTGGAAATAATGCATGAGAAATTTAATATTTGTGATATTATTGTATCATAACATGTTTTGAATGTATCCCACTTATCCATTTGGCATTGGAATTGCATGTAAAATGCAAATGGAGCTTGCATGATAAAAATAGTTCAACATTCATTTTTAAAACAAGTCTTTGAAATATACTGGAAATGATTAATTGAAAGCTTGGCTTTTGGAACACATACAATGCACTTTGTAAGATTGGTAGCATAATGGCAAACTGCAGCCTTCATTACAATGTAGGCAGACAATTACACTGTAGTACATGGAGTCAATGGAACTAGGATGAGGCTAGTTAATTAAGTCATTAATGCTTTGACTCTTTATTGTGAAACAGTTATCCAGTAACTGCAGTAAATTAGCTTCAAGTTAATGAGATTCACAGTATCTAATTTTTACATGTACACAAAATATGCTACAGAGCATAATTATCAAAAATCAGAAATTAAGGAATGCTTGTCCTGAAAGCTGAGGATGCGGTCGGGATGAAGAGCAGATTTTGAATCAGGTTCATTAAAAAAAACACTGACTTACACACACACTAACACACATACTGTACACACACAAACTCACACACATACCCCCCCTCCCCACACACACTATAAAACACACACTCACACATACACATACATATTTAATGTTTAGACAAATTAATGGAAAATAGAACAATACTTGAATTTCAAGTCCATCTAATATTTCTATCTAATTGTCAAACCAATTTCAATCCTTCTTGGAATGCTGCAATACACATTCTGAACTGTGTGTAGTGAGATATTGGACCACAACCTCTTTCCAAACTCAGACTATTACTATCCATGGATGGATGGACCGCACACCCTACATTTTCTGTTGGATTTTAGAAGAGAGTAATGCTAGTGGAGGTAATGTTTTAAAATTCCTCATGCCACATGAAATGTTCTGGATGCAAACACAGTATTATTGCATATTTCTCACTGTCTTCAATGATGATTTTAGCCACAAATGTTTTGGTGAATGTATGTTGATGAATACAGTTGTGTACCAACAACAGTTTATAGCTGGCTGTGTTTCATTTCTGATTGGCAGCACATTAAAGCGACACACCTCTGATATGGCAAAGAGTAAATCGCCATTTTACTGACATACTGACAAAATGGCTTCCCACCCAATACCAAATATTTTTGTAGTGCGAAGTAGGGCTGGGTGATATGGCTAAACAATAATATTGAAAGTTTTTTTAATGCTTTTTGGCAATATACAATAAATATCTCAGCCAAATCAAGAAACAAAATACACAAAGGTTAATTTTGGAGAGTGGCTTTCCCTCTTTCCCTCTTTCCCTCTTGTTCTTGCTTTTTACTCATTTAGAGAGAAATTCTTGGTAAAACACTTAATTTATTTACCAAAAGTAATGTTCTACATTACAAAATTGAAGAATGTTATATTATATATTAATATAAAGGCAAATGTTAACTATAACTATACATTTTAAATGTGAATGTAGGGTTTTAAAATTAAATATATAGAAAATACATTAATTGGTGGCACCCCCTGTTTTTAATGTTAGTTTTTGTGGTTTAAAAGTTTGTTTATATATTTATTTATGATTAGATGATCTTGAGATGAGATATATTACACAAGCGCTAATAAACATTTCAATGTTATGCCAAAATCGTGAAAAAAAGTGAAAATCGTACATTAACAATCATTTGGTACAGTTAAGAACATTCTATTTACATATTTGTGAATTTGTATGGGTTTCATTAAAATCACCAGCCCTGATGGCCATTTTGTGTTCTATGCAAACTGTGAGGCTTTGTATGCATGCAGTTTTAAAAGGATATGTCAGCATGAAATAGCATGCATGGACCTGCTGATGACTAAAATTTCAGGTTAATTTAAATTCTTTAATGTCACTACATGGGAAAACCAGCTCAGATTCTCATGAAGAGTAAACAAATGATTGCAGAAGCACATCCCCTTTCCAACCCACCAAAAAAATGTGTTCATGGTGCCAGATAATTCAGCCAACCACTCCATTGCCCAACCGCTCCCACACACAAACCGCAGGATGCCACCATTGTCCGATAATAATTCCTCAGAAAAATAATAGAGAAATGGCAAAAAAAATATTAGATGGACTTGAAATTCAAATATTGTTTCATTTTCCATTAATTTGTCTACACCTGAAATATTTATGTATGTGTATGTGTGAGTGTGTGTTTGTTAGTGTTTGTGGAGGAGTGGAGGGGTATGTGTGTGAGTTTGTGTGTGTACACTATGTATGTTCGAGTATGTGTTAGTGTGTGTGTAAGTTTACTGACCACAGTGTTTGCGGACGTATTGGCTGGTGGTTCATGATCAAAAAGTTTGCACTTTATTTGGAGTGTACTGCCTACTTTGGAGTGGAAGTGGTACTTACGTGAATGTCTAAATAGGAGTAGGTAGGAAGGAGGTAGCCAATTATTTTAAATCGATTAGTATATATTAATATAATATATATTATGCATGAAATATGCACAAAATAAGTATTGTACCTTATCAAACCTGTGTTTTGTAGTTGTTCCAATGACCATGATATGCACTTTTGTACATGGCTTTGGATAAAAGCGTCTGTTAAATAAATGTAATGTAATGTAATATTATATAGTGAATCATATTTGAATATCAGTGAATCAATATGCAGAAATGTAAAGAAGTGAACCCAGACCGATGTAGCACCTGTAATGAAGAAAAAGCTATGATAACATAGAAAAATAAATCAATAAAGTAGACATATTCACTTGAAACTGAAGATTAAAGATTGAATAATATCTATTTTGGCTAAATATTGCATTTGTAGTCAATATTTATGATAAAATAATTTAAATATCATCTAAATATTAGGAACCTAATGTGATTTAAAAATGCATTTAAAGTCAGATCGTAAATGTTGGTTTTGAAAAATAATATTTATTATATAAGCTAAAGATATATTTTTGTAATGAAGATATAGTGTCTTAAACCAAGAGTTAAATAAAATAGTGTTTTAATGATCTTTGTGTTCTGTTCTGGCACCATTTTTCATTGTAATTCAGCAAATGCACTTTTAATTCACCCGTATTGCATATATGTTTTTTTGGATAAGAGTGTTGGGTAAATGCATGTAATGCAGTAGGATTCACCCACAAATACAATAAAATGAGATGAACTGTGAGGGCTTCAGAGCTTCAGTCTCCATTCAGGTGTTCATCAGCAGTGAACCTTCAGCTGACGGACAGTTTAATGTGTTAATACAGGCAGCAGTGTGATTTCATGAGAAAACTAAATTTACTCACAGGAGGCATGACTTGGTAATAGATGATGTGAACCCTATGACCAGAAAAAATGAGTTTTAGATGATCAGGTCAAAGCTTTTTAATGCATAAGATACAGCCTACTTAATGAAGACAAAGGGTTTTATTCTTTCTCATCATACTTTTTTGCTTCTTTCATTTCACCGGAATGCTGATATAAATCAAGTATTATTTCAGTTTCCAATGCTGTCCTGTTGAATTCAACACTTTTGAATGCATTTTGCAATGTGACACAAGTGGAACTAACTCCAATAGCAATCAAAACAGACACTATCTCAACTCAGAAACACACCCACTTCACTAAAACACACCCACAAGTTATTACTGTGTCATGACACTGCTGATCCTATCAGGGCTAATTCCTGCACAACTACTTTATTTTCTGTTGATTTGATTGGTTAGAGTTTGTCTGTTCATTGTCTCACAAGCGCATAAATACACAAATCACACCTTACACTTCACATTGCATTCTAATCAGAGCTGCACTACTGTGAAGACTCAGTAACTGAACTGCCAAGATGACCGTAAGTATGCAGCATTTTGGATTTTTAAAAAAGCTGAAAAAGACACAATCGAATGCTGCAAATGATGCTCTAATGTCTACGGCCAAAGAGATAGTTAGTTTAAGAGTCAGTGAATGGAATGCAGATAAATTTGCAGATTTTCACGTGCGCATGATCACAAGAGAAATGCTTTGACCATAAATTTTCTTGTTTTTTCTGTATTCTGTTTTAAACAGAATTCAGGGGTGAACAACATATCCTTCATGCCAGGAATGAAACTGTGGGTCAAAGGTGCCTCTCATTTCAATCCACAAAGGTGAGTCATTGGTGCACATTGGGCTTTAATTTATTACATTACATTACATTACAGGCATTTGGCAGATGCTCTTATCCAGAGCGACGTACAACAAAGTGTATAACCATAACCAGGAACAAGTATGACGAAACCCCTAGAGAGAAGTACCGGTCCAAGTACAGGGAACAACCGCATAGTTCAACTTGGACCCTGATGGTTAAACTGATTAACACTAACAACGAGAATGGCAACAACGCAATCTATGGAAAAAAATAAAAAATAAAAATACAAGTAGTCGTTAAGACAGTTGATGCGCTTAAGTCACCTATGAAACAGCTGCCTAGTTACAACCCTAAGTTTAGTCATTTACAGGGGGGAAGGGAGGGATGGGGAGAGGTGCAGCCTGAAGAGGTGGGTCTTCAGTCGTCGTTTGAAATGGGTCACAGTCTCAGCTGTTCTGACCTCCACAGGGAGGTCATTCCACCATCGTGGGACCAGAACAGACAGGAGACGTGTTCTGGAAGTGCAGGTGCGAAGAGGGGGAGGTGCTAGGCGTCCTGAGGTAGCAGAACGGAGGGATCTGGCTGGCATGTAGGGTTTGAATATCTTGTGGAGGTATGCTGGGGCTGATCTCTTGACTGCCTGGTATGCTAGGACCAATGTTTTAAATTTGATGCGAGCTATAACAGGCAGCCAGTGGAGGGTAGTGAGCAGGGGAGTTACGTGAGAGTGTCTGGGGAGGTTGAAGACCAGACGAGCCGCAGCATTCTGAATGAGCTGCAGGGGTCTGGTGGCAGATGCCGGTAGTCCAGCCAGAAGAGAGTTGCAGTAGTCCAGGCGGGATAGAACCATTGCTTGGACCAGGAGCTGGGTTGAGTAGGTGGTGAGAAAGGGGCGGATTCTGCGGATGTTGTATAGGAAAAATATGCATGCCGCGGATCCCTGTTGCTGCCAGGGAGGACAGGAGGGTAGAGTGGTCCACAGTGTCAAATGCAGCGGAGAGGTCTAGAAGAATCAGGACAGAGGAGAGGGAGGCTGCTCGTGCGGCATGGAGTGACTCACTGACCGAGAGGAGTGCAGTCTCGGTCGAGTGGCCAGGCCTGAAGCCAGACTGGTGGGGATCAAGCAGGTTGTTCTCAGAGAAGAAAGCAGAGAGCTGGTTAGATGCAGCACGTTCAAGTGTTTTGGATAGGAAAGGGAGGAGAGATACTGGGCGATAGTTCTGAATGACTGAAGGATCTAGTGTGGGTTTCTTCAGCAGCGGGGTGATGTGGGCCTTCTTGAAGGATGAGGGGAAACATCCAGAAGATAGGGAGGAGTTCACGAGGGAGGCGACAAAAGGGAGGATGTCTGGTGTGATTGCTTGAAGGAGAGATGAGGGGATAGGGTCGAGGGCGCAGGTGGTAGGGCGGTGAGTGAGCAGAAGCTGGGAGACTTCAGTGTCTGAGAAGAGAGAAAATGTGGAAGGGGCGGAGGACAGCAGGGGGCGGAGGACGCAGAGGGGGCAAAGGAGCTGCGGATGTCTGCAATCTTTTCGTCAAAGAATGCTGCAAAGTGATCTGCAGTGAAGGAAGACTGGGGTGAGGGAGGTGGCACGCTGAGGAGAGAAGAGAAAATAGAGAAAGGTTGACGAGGGTTAGAAATGGAGTTATGAATTTTGGTTTGGTAGAATTTTTCCTTAGCGGCAGTGACAGCAGAAGAGAACTCTGTCAGGAGAGACTGATAGGCTGAGAGGTCAGATGGGTCCCTGGATTTGGCCCACTTCCTCTCAGCAGCGCGGAGGGTGGCCCTGGAGGTGCGTAGGATGTCAGACATCCATGGACTGGGAGGGGATGAACGTGCTGGCCTAGGGACGAAGGGGCATAGGGAGTCGAGTGCTGAGGAGAGAGATGACGTTAGAAAGCCTTCTAAGGGCAGCATTCAAACTGGATCTCTGATAATGATGCAAATGTTACATTTGGGCAACGACCCCTTTTTCTAGTGTGTAACACAAGTCTCCAATCCTGCCGTGCATCTGGGAGTCATTGGTGCCTCTGTCTCTATTAGCACTGTTAACACTCTTACTGAACCTCTTGCCGTCTTCATCCTTGATAATCCATCATCCATCCCTTGTGTGGCTCTTTTTCTCTCTCAGATTCTCCATCAATGTGGGCCAAAATGAACAAAACATTGCACTGCACTGTGACGTGCGCTTCAGATATGGCTCTTCCAGCCCTGTCATTGTCTTGAACTCCAGGGAAAATAACGAGTTTGGTGAAGAAGTGATAGAGAGAAACTTCCCTTTCCAGCCGGAGCAGGAGTTTGAGGTGAGGCCTCGGACAGGGAGACACTGAGTCACTAAAAGGAGACTTCATCCAGTCCTCTGTACCTGTGTAAAGTGGACCAGCCTGCAATTTGGGATCGGGATCATGGGGGCACTGGTGGTCAATAACCACCCAGCCCCCCTCCCCCACCCAAATAGGCACTTGTGCCCCCCCAAACATAGATTGAGATCACAATTTTTCCACACCTAGTTGGCGATCGAAACAATTTGAATGTGTACAGAGTTGTTCCATATCTTGTTCATGCAATGTGAATGACGTTTGCAAAGTCAAGAGTATAGGACTCCTTAAACTTAAATGCGTGCCCGTCCTAAATACCCTGGTGTCAACCCTACTGCAAGTGCTAAATGAAAAGGGGAAGGGCAGTGCAATTCCCTGGTAGGACACTGCTGTTGTACCCTTGTACTGCATTGCTTAAATATAATTGGATAAAGTTTAAATGCTGTGTAAAATGGATGAGAGCGTCTGCTAAATTCCTGTAACATGTTCAGATGAGATAGTTCACCCAGAAATCTTCAGCCACCATTCTCAGAAAATTTACCCTTCAAAATCCTTTCTACCCTTCGGGCAGAAATATTGTTCCAAAATATTCCAGTCAAATCATTCCACTCTTCCTTCATTCCTTCAGTTATGTTCTTTATCCAAGACCAATTATGTAAAATTTGTTTTTACAGCAATGGAAATAAATATCAATAATATAAATGAAGATCAAGTTCTGCATCATATAGATTTGAGGTTCATTCATTTGTTATTACTCACAACTTCATTGTTTTTCACTGTAGTCGTAGTGTGTTCTGTGTGAAGTGGACTGTGTTAACTTTCTTCTTTGGTAACTTAACTCTCCAGCCTTCTCTCACCAACCCCATTTTAACTTTCTTATGATTTCTTCTTCTCTCTTATAGGTGACCATTACCATCACCGACAACAAATTTCACATTAAACTACCCGGTGACCAAGTTTTGGTGTTTCCCGACCGTCTGCCTGGCCTATCACGTACTGAAATTTGGGTTGCAGGAGATGCCACAATCCATGGAATAAGTTTAAGATAAAGACCAACCAGGAGGTGCGAGACTTTCTGGCTCCTGATTGGCTGTTCTGCTTCGGCTTCCCGCCACCTTCCTACAGCTGCGCTATGGCTGCACTTTGTCCCTCCCAGACATCAGTGCCTTTAATCTTGAGCTTCTCTGCAACATTTAACAGACCCCCTCTGGCGTCTGTCCAAACTCACTGAGTGTGAGAATCAGTACAGCTTCAATAATAAATCTCTATCATGAGCAAATCTCATCATGGTGTCTGTGTGTGGCTGTTCATTGGGGGGACGGGGGGTCCAGTTCTTTTTACAGATCTTGTGTATGTACATATTTTAAGGGTCACAAATTCACTCTTCAGTCAGAACTTGATGAATGTGTTCTGCAGTATTTTCTAGCCTAGACATTCCAAGGGCAAGATGCCCGACTGCTAGTCTGACAGGAGAACCAGGCTTCCTTAAACCACTTTGACAAGCACCTGCCTTGAAATTAAGGCAAAGAATTAAGGTGGACATTTACCTTTTTCCAAATATATTAGAGGAAACCATAATAAGACTTAATGGTTTCCCAGCTAATACCTAATCCTCCTATGGTGGGAAGTATAAAAACATTGCTGCCTGTTGGCTAAAAAAGTATAAGAACTCTCAATAACTTAAGCTTCCAGTATTTCTTTCCTTTGGTTCTTTATGTGAAACTATGGGTAGGAAAAGTGTGGTAATCTCTACATTGCGTAACCTAAACGTATATCAATGCCCTTAAATAAAAGGCTGAGAATGTTCTCTTTAACCAGCCAGCCAATGGCAAGATATTACATTACATTACATTACAGGCATTTGGCAGACTCTCTTATCCAGAGCGATGTACAACAAAGTGTATAACCATAACCAGGAACAAGTGTGTTGAAAACCCTAGAGAGAAGTACCGTTCCAAGTGCAGGGAACAACCACATAGTTTAACTTGGACCCTGTTGGTTAAAGATATTATATTAAAGATATTATATCTTAAAGATAAGATATTATGGTGACAACTGAAAAGTCTTTTAACCAATTAAAATACATTTCAAAAGGTGTATAGTTTGTTAGGCTTGCATGAAAGGACAAGTATTGTTTCTCCTGCATTAAAAAAAACATGTTTTTGAGTATGCACGCTGAAAATTTGTTATTGAGGCTTTATGCCTCAAAATGTTGTATTTTTAACAGGGGTGGTGAGTATGAAAATTGTGGGAATCTCTACATTGTGAAACCTAAACGTATATGAATGCCCTTAAATAAAAGCAGAGAACGTGATCTTTAACCAAATGTGAATTGTTTGAATGAAAATCTAAAATTGAGTACAGAGCCAAATCCAGAAAAAAAACATGCCATTGTCCAAAGGTTATGAAGTATACAATGCACACAGACGGCGTCTACACACACAAAGATTATATTTTGGGGTGTGGATTGATGTCTTACTATGGTATTACAACACAACACTGCCCCTGATATGAACTTCTGCGTTTCTTTTCCCCTTGCTTAAAGATCAAACGCAGCCCTACTCTTAACCCTGACTCCCTGCTCCCACTTCCTCATGATGGTGAACCAAAAAAATGTCAAAAGCTCTTACTCAAACTTAACACCATGGGTACAATACTTTTATGTGTTTGGCTTATGAAGAACCCCAGGTAACAAACCAAAACAGTTGATGGGTATGTATTCACTCACCTCATAATAGGACTTCTGGTATACCTACATAACGTAACGTGTAACACTAACATGTAATTTCATCTATGCAACATTTTAAAGAGAGATGAATAAACAGCCCCCACGAACACAGGCTATCATTAACGGCAACTTTGATTGCTTGAGCAAAATCAGCAGGTTGCTGGTCAGCAGCTAAGCTAGGATTGAATATTTACCACATAACGTTTTATTCAGCGGCGACTGGTGAGCTGAAAATCGGTGGGGCGCAAAACTTTCCTTTAAACTAATCATTGATCTCAACCTGTTTTCATTAGCAATTTTCCTTTATAAACAAGCGTGCCAATGATCGGATTAATCAAATCGCAGATAGCCTAACACACAGCGTCTTCATACAGTGTTAGGGGGATTAAATCATGAATTCAATTTATCCGTTAAAAATCCGTTTTAATCACCAAGTAGCCTACACTTAACAAACAAGATACACCAGTCTGTTATCTACCGTGTTAGCTTTCAGGATAACCAGCAAAAACAAAACCTGCACTTCAATTTTGTTTACAATCTACGCATTGCAGATATTTGCCATGAATACGAGTGCGGAGAAAGAAGTGCATGTATCCGCAAATAATTTTGATTAAAAATGTGCACAATTTCGTACTGCAAATTAAAATAAATGTAGGCTATAAGGCCTAGGCTACTTGCTGAAACTGCCTATTTGGAGAGAGCTGGCTATAATTATATGATAGTATTGACTGGCCTATTTTGTGGATTAGATGTGTTGATACTCAAAGAAAATCAGGGGAAGATTCCGCCGCTGCTTGGTGATTAAAACTGATTTTTCTAAATCACATTTATCATTTAATCTCCCTAACACAATGCGAAGAAGCTGTGTCCCTTTCCAATTGATTAGTCAGATGTTTGCATGCTTGTTAATCGCTGAAAATGAATGAAAACAGTTCATATGATTAGTTCAAAGGAAAATTTTGCACCTCACCAGTTTAAGAAAGATGGATGAAGGAGGAAGAAAGTGAGGACAAGAGGAGGATGACCTATTATTTTCATGGGTAAAAAAAATTCTCAGCATTACAGTTTTTTTTGATTGCTAAGACACATTTAATGAAACAATTCCCCTTTTTCTCAGAACTATTAACACAATCCCAAAACTACACATCAATCAGCACAAACCTCAAACATCCATGCCAAACTCAAATTATCTTCTCAAAAACATATACTCTTCCATCAAAATTAAACTTTGCCTTCAAATGGCACACACAAGCCATCGAAAACACAGACAATGTAGATTACCCATAACACACCAGTGAGATAAATTCAAAGCACTACTGCAAAAACCTTTTATAGCAGTGCGTCAGGAGTTATTTTCTCTTGGTTATTCTACTTATTTTATGGTTTTCAGATTTTGATCTTTGCAATGTTACAGTACTAACAAATGAGGGAGTATGCAAATATCCAAATATTTTATCTGTAGTACTGAAAAGTGATGCTGAGTGAAAAGGAGAGTAGCATTCATAAAAGGAACTCAGTATATGCAGCACTATAAACAAAAACAGCAATAAAATCTAAAGAACATATAGTCTGTAAATACACTTCAACATTACATAGACAGCATACCATCTCACAGCAGTACAGCAGATACAATATGTAACATTACAGTAAATTATAGTACCTGTTTTCTTGTCTGAAAGTATGGACAATGGATGCCACTGTGAAATGATTCAAGTTTGGCTGAACTCTCTGTCCAGCTTCCCTCATCCTCATACCATGCACCAGCACATGGTCAATCAAGGTGGCACGTATTTCGTCTGGGACAAATTGTCTCCTGCCTCTTCGTCTCCTTTGTCTTCCTGATCTTTGGACAGCTTGTCCATTTTGAGGATCCATTGTTCAAAAGTACACAGACGAAAACTGTGGCCCTATTTATTGATCCAGAGATTGTGACCGGTGTGTAAACAATTTTGCTGCCAAGTGTTTGCACCTAGAGAAAGGTGTGTTACCTGAGTTTAGGTTGTGATGACTTGAGTTAACTGTTTTGACTACTAGTGTTTGTTGCATGAGCACAGTGTGTAACCAGTGATTCATGAGAGCATTTGTTTGTAGAGATTTGCAAAAAAAGTTTAACAATTTGCAGCATGTGTTAAAACAAGTGAAAAGTGTTTATAGTTTTGAGAGATGTGTTGGTCCTCTGAGAACTGAAGTAATAATTTGGGAGTTTTTGCTAAAAGAACCAGTTTTAGTGTGTTAGCAATCGGGAAAAACTGTAATGACACTCAATAAACTTGAAATATATTATGTAAAAGCTTGCATCAATAGTATACATTCTTTTTAAAACATTGTTTCCCTTAGTTACAATTATGTGCACAATACATTAAAGATACAACTATTTTGAGCTGAGACATTCATTGGTTTGTACATTTTTTCACCCACCTCCCACCGGATTTCAGGGTCCACCTAAAACTAAAAAATTTACTTTCAATTGTTTTTAAACATGTAATTCATGGCTCTATGAAGTATGATCCTGCTTTTAACCTGTTCTCTTCTTTTAAAGTAATGTTTCCTGCTGTCTCATTCGTGAGTTGATGTTAGTAACATGTTTGTGAACTGTGTTGCACAACTTTGTGTTTTACAGTTTTTGCCGATTGCTTACACACTAAAAGTGAATGTTTAGACAAAAGCATCAAAACCTTAACTTTTGTAACCATGTCTTGAACAAAGGCACCAAAAGTACAAACACATTCTGCTTTGCACTGTTTGCAATTCTGCAACACACTTCTTGCAAAACACTACACACTGTTTCTTACATTAGACACTTCGTTCCAAACTGAAATCTCTTGCAATCATTGGGAAAACACTTCTATTCAAAATACAAAACATACCTGAAATTGGCAACACCCATACACACACATGAAAACACTTATACACTAATTGAACACCAATCAGTCTGAGCCTTGGCACTACAAATAGGCCTCAGGTAAGCTCACCTCTTTTGTGAGAACTTTGCAAACATGGAGGCAGTGACAGCGAGAGGAAGAGGAAGAGGAAGAGGAAGAGGAAGATGAACGAGGACGAGGACGAGGACGAGGACGAGGACGAGGACGAGGACGAGGACGAGGACGAGGACGAGGACGAGGACAAGGACGAGAACAAGAACAAAGAAGGGGACCAGGCAATAGACGGAGACATATTTCTTTACAGCAGGCCTACAAACTATGACTTTTATTTCATGCTGTCTGCTGAACAAAGATTTATTTTACAGTAACAAATAAAGATTTGCTTTGTTACCTTTTTGAATTTGTTCATTGATTTCATATATGATAACAAATCATTGCATCCATTGACCAGTCTAAGCATGTTCTAGTTTTGAGAAGACATAAATGTTACCTATTTTGGCAAAACTCATAATTCACTGATAAGGAAAATGAAAAAACACTTCTAATAATGTTCAGTATGACTCATGATGGAACCTGGGTTGTGAGTGCAGCCCAACTGGACCTCATTGGCAGGACAATACAGTAAATGTACATTGTATCATACACAATAACAACACCCAGAGTGATAACAGTTCACACACTTTGCTGTACTGTACTAATTTAGAATTAGGTTTACCTAGCAAATGCACTATTTGTATGATGATATATGTGGTGTGGGGATGGCTGGTTTAAGCAGACACACCTGCCCTGGGTCAAGCTAATTAGACCTGGCTAGTTAGATAATTGGTTATTAATTAGATAATTGGCCAGGCTAATTGGACCCGGGAGCAGGAGTGGCTGCACCAGTGGTTTACATCTGCTCATTTGGCTGTACCATCTTGCCAAACCTCGTAAATAAATGTGGACTATTTGAACAACATCTCCCTGTGTCTCTGTGCTGGAGGGCCCCTAGGAAAGCCACTTCGGTGGCCTGTGGCAGGCGTGTTTGCCACAATATATTTACTGTATTGTATCATGGCAACAGTCTTTATATTTACTGTAAAGTTGCAGCCTATTTTGGGACCCCTCAAAAGGAAAACTAAAACTTCAAAAAAGGAGAACATTTTTACATAATTTTATAACTTGAATATGTAACATGACCTCATGATGCCAAAACATATACAGTATTTTGATGGTTGTGTTTTTAAATTTATCGCACCAGTGTGAAATCAATGCTCAATAAGACCTATTCATATGAGGCCTGTGTGAATCATTTTGATGGAAAAAGTCAGTTTTGAGAAGAGAGAACAAGGTTTTGAATGCATGAATGCATTTTGCAAGGGATCTGTGTAGTTTTGGCAAAAGGTTAACTGTTGCTGTGCTTTGTGTGTAGAGTTTTGAGAAATTGAGCTATAGTTTCAGAAAACGTGTTTAAACAATTGAGAAAAACTGTAAGCGAGGGGAAAAGAAAAGCAGAAGTTCATATCAGGGGCAGTGTTGTGTTGCAATGCCATAGTAAGACATCAATCCACACCCCAAAAAATAATCTTTGTGTGTGTGCATTGTGAAATTCATAATCTTTGGACAAAGGCATTTTTATTCTGGGATTTGGCTCTAAACTCAAATTTAGATTTGCAATCAAGCAATTCACATTTGGTTAAAGTGCACGTTCTCAGCATTTATTTAAGGGCATTGATACACGTTTAGGTTTCACAATGTAGAGATTACTATGGCAAGCCATTTTAGAATTAATTAATTTCTAGAGGATATCACAAATTCAAATTCTATCTAGTTAGAATGCAAATTCTTGTTATCAGAAATTCAATTGTAACTAGTTATAATTCAAATGTTTTCCCCATTTATTTCAATGGGACCTTTCATTTTTGATATGAAGAATTAAATTTTAACTAGTTAAAATAGGAATTCTTGGTATCAAAAATTGTATTTTAACTAGTTACAATTGGAAATTCTAATTCACATTAGGGCCACTTTGGTGGACCATGTCATAAATCATGGCCTGACGATGAGGAAGGCTGGGCAGAGAGTCCAGCCCAAGCTGAGTCGCTACACGGTAGCATCCACAATATGGACATTTACACTGGACAACAAGTATGTCTTCAACTTTCTACACTAGACTGTACCTACGTAATTGTTGCACATCATTCTGCATCACAGTACAATACAATGTAGTCCTACAGTATTAGGTCTATGCTCCTCAGTGAACAAAAAAAATAGGTATAGTGCTGTGAAGTACATGTAATACAGTTTTGATGTTACTGTGTACAGTATGACAGTACACTATGTAAATAAGAACCTAACCAATGACATCATGTTCTTGCATTTTCTACAGAACTGCCAGACAACCTCCTGAGGGTGGAAGGAAACATCTGTTCACCCATGAACAGGAACTGGCCGTTGTCAGTATAGTGTTGGCAAACAACACCATCCGCCTACATCAACTACGAGAGCAAGTCATCGCAGATCACACAACATTCCATAATACCAACCGTGTCAGTGTATCGAGGGTGGTTGTCTGTGGGGACACCTGCCTTGCCTGTAGCTTGTAGTTTTGACTGAATGTGTCGGACCCAACCCACCCCCGTCCTTGTGTGAAAATGTAGACATTGTAGTCCTGTGTTTTGAGTTACACCATATTCACGGTACAGAGTATGCATTTTCTGTTACAGAGGGCCCTGGACTTTGATGCAGCTGCACAGCCTCGTGGGTTCATTTCTATTGGTGAAGCTGGATTCAGTCTAAACCAGGCTAAAACCAGGCGTCGGGGCCGAAATGTAATAGGACAAAGAGCCATTGTGAATGTCCCTGGGCAGCGCGGGGGAAATATCACCTTCGGTGCCGCCATTAGTCTGCAAGGTGTTCTCCATCACCATGCCACCTTAGGTCCCGACAATACTGCACACATACAGTTTTTCTCAAATGTTTACACACTAAACCTGGAACTATGCACACGATGGTGAAAACGTGAAGCCTATGTGTCAACAACAAAGACTATTTCTGCAATACTCTAAGCACAATTCCTTTGTTTTCACTCAAATAGCAATTCTAAATCACATTTTTGCACAACTCTACACACAAAATCTCATCATTTAGCACAATTTTCATAATCAAGCCTTGTTTGTTCACATGGAAAACACTGGCCTTCAAATGCCAAAATTTAAGTACCAATTGGTCTCACTCATGCCACACCTGCTCAAACTCAATTGGCTAAACTTTTCAATTATCTGTCAGTGCATAAAAGAGACCTCAGGTGACCTCTATTGTATTGGAAAACAACATGCAGCACAGAAAGGGAGAGGTAGAAGAGGAGGTGGACGTGTACGAGGTGGACGAAGAAGAGGGAGACGAGCTAATATTTCAAATGAAATACGTGCAACTTTGGTTGATCACGTATTTGTTTTGTGTGTTTTTTTTACAGCAGGCCTACAAACTATGACTTTTATTTTATGCAGTCTGCTGAACAAAGATTTATTTTACAGTAACAAATAAAGATTTGCTTTGTTACCTTTTTGAATTTGTTCATTGATTTCATATATGATAACAAATCATTGCATCCATTGACCAGTCTAAGCATGTTCTAGTTTTGAGAAGACTTAAATGTTACCTATTTTGGCAAAACTCATAATTCACTGATAAGGAAAATGAAAAAACACTTCTAATAATGTTCAGTATGACTCATGATGGAACCTGGGTTGTGAGTGCAGCCCAACTGGACCTCATTGGCAGGACAATACAGTAAATGTACATTGTATCATACACAATAACAACACCCAGAGTGATAACTGTTCACACACTTTGCTGTACTGTACTGATTTAGAATTAGGTTTACCTAGCAAATGCACTATTTGTATGATGATATATGTGGTGTGGGGATGGCTGGTTTAAGCAGACACACCTGCCCTGGGTCAAGCTAATTAGACCTGGCTAGTTAGATAATTGGTTATTAATTAGATAATTGGCCAGGCTAATTGGACCCGGGAGCAGGAGTGGCTGCACCAGTGGTTTACATCTGCTCATTTGGCTGTACCATCTTGCCAAACCTCGTAAATAAATGTGGACTATTTGAACATCTTCTCCCTGTGTCTCTGTGCTGGAGGGCCCCTAGGAAAGCCACTTCGGTGGCCTGTGGCAGGCGTGTTTGCCACAATATATTTACTGTATTGTATCATGGCAACAGTCTTTATATTTACTGTAAAATTGCAGCCTATTTTGGGACCCCTCAAAAGGAAAACTAAAACTTCAAAAAAGGAGAAAAGATAAGCAATTTTTACATAATTTTATAATTTGAATATGTAACATGACCTCATGATGCCAAAACATATATACAGTATTTTGATGGTTGTGTTTTTAAATTTATCACACCAGTGTGAAATCAATGCTCAATAAGACCTATTCATATGAGGCCTGTGTGAATCATTTTGATGGAAAAAGTCACTTTTGAGAAGAGAAAACATGGTTTTGAATGCATGAATGCATTTTGCAAGGGATCTGTGTAGTTTTGGCAAAAGGTTAACTGTTGCTGTGCTTTGTGTGTAGAGTTTTGAGAAATTGAGCTATAGTTTCAGAAAACGTGTTTAAACAATTGAGAAAAACTGTAAGCGAGGGGAAAAGAAAAGCAGAAGTTCATATCAGGGGCAGTGTTGTGTTGCAATGCCATAGTAAGACATCAATCCACACCCCAAAAAATAATCTTTGTGTGTGTGCATTGTGAAATTCATAATCTTTGGACAAAGGCATTTTTAATCTGGGATTTGGCTCTAAACTCAAATTTAGATTTGCAATCAAGCAATTCACATTTGGTTAAAGAGCACGTTCTCAGCATTTATTTAAGGGCATTGATACACGTTTAGGTTTCACAATGTAGAGATTACTATGGAAAGCCATTTTAGCTTTAATTTATTTCTAGAGGATATCACAAATTCAAATTCTATCTAGTTAGAATGCAAATTCTTGATATCAGAAATTCAATTGTAACTAGTTATAATTCAAATGTTTTCCCCATTTATTTCAATGGGACCTTTCATTTTTTATATGAAGAATTAAATTTTAACTAGTTAAAATAGGAATTCTTGGTATCAAAAATTGTATTTTAACTAGTTACAATTGGAAATTTTAATTAAAACTAGTTAAAATTGAATTCCTGATATCAAGAAATGCAATTTTAACTAGTTAAAATTTAGTTCATGATATCAGAAATAGGTATTTTAACTAGTTGAAATTATATTGTTGATATCAGTAATAGATTTTATGATATCAGAAATTGGCATTTTATATAGGTCAAATTCCAACTCCCATTGAAATTAACGAGAAAAACATTTTCAATCTGACTAGTTAAAATAGAATTTCCGATATCAAGAATTGGCATTTTAACTAGTTAAAATTTAATTTCCAATATCAATAGTATGCATTTTAAGTATTTAAAATCAAATTTCTGATATCCAAAATACACATTATAACTAGTAACAATTGAATTTCTGATATCAAGTATTTGCATTCTAACTAGTTAGAATTTGAATTTGCGTTATCCTCTAGAAATGAATTAAAGCTGAAACAGCTTGCCATAGATTACCACAATTTTCATACCCACCCCCCTGTTAAAAAACAACATTTGAGACATAAAGCCTCAATAACTAATCTTGCCTGTGTATAAAATATTTAGCATGCATGTTTTTTTTTTTTAATGCAGGAGAAACAATGTGTCCTTTCATGCAAGCCTAACAAACCATACACCTTTTGAAATGTACTTTAATTGGTTAAAAGACTTTTCAGTTGTCACTATAATATCTTGCCACTGGCTGGCTGGTTAAAGAGAACATTCTCAGCTTTTTTTTTAAGGGCATTGATATACGTTTTGGTTACACAATATAGGGATTACCACACTTCTCCTACCCATAGTTTCACATAAAGTACCGAAGAACACACTACGACACAAAACCATTAAATTACAAGTGATCTAAGAATAAATAAATATCATATCTATATGATGCAGGATTAAATGGACTGCATTTATAAATGGATTTGATCTTCATTTATATTATTGATATTTATTTCCATTGCTATAAAAAATATATTGTACATAATTTGTCTTGCATAAAGAACATAATTGAAGGAATGAAGGAAGAGTGGAATGATTTGACTGGAATATTTCAGAAGAATCTCTGCTGTGAGCGTACTGTATTTCTCTGTGCACATTCAAATTATTTAGATCGAAAACCAGGGGTGGAGATATTTTGATCACGGCGGGACGGGGGAGGGGACGGGGGACACAAGTACCTATTTGTGGGCGCATTTTCCCCCATTGCCCCCTGTTACAGAGGACTTCACCTCAAACTCCTGCCCCGGCTGTAAAGAGAAGTGTGCATCCCTCACTTCTTCACCCCAGACGTCACCAGGTGATCAGAGTAATTGTTTAACTTGGACCCTGTTGGTTAAAGATCTTATATTAAAGATATTATATCTTAAAGATAAGATATTATGGTGACAACTGAAAAGTCTTTTAACCAATTAGAATACATTTCAAAAGGTGTATAGTTTGTTAGGCTTGCATGAAAGGACAAGTATTGTTTCTCCTGCATTAAAAAAAACATGTTTTTGAGTATGCACGCTGAAAATTTGTTATTGAGGCTTTATGCCTCAAAATATTGTATTTTTAACAGGGGTGGTGAGGATGAAAATTGTGGTAATTGTGCTGACCAGTCGCCGCTGAATAAAACGTTATGTGGGAAATATTCAATCCTAGCTTAGCTGCTGACCAGCAACCTGCTGATTTTGCTCAAGCAATCAAAGTTGTCGTTAATAATAGCCGGTGTTCGTGGGGGCTGTTTATTCATCTCTCTTAGATGAATAGATGAAATTACATGTTAGTGTTACACATTATGTTATGTAGGTATGCCAGAAGTCCTATTATGTGGTAAGTGAATACATATCCATCAACTGTTTTGGTTTGTTACCTGGGGTTCTTCAAAAGCCGAACACATAAAAGTATTGTACCCATGGTGTTAAGTTTGAGTAAGAGCTTTTGACATTTTTTTGGTTCACCATCATGAGGAAGTGGGAGCAGGGAGTCTGGGTTAAGAGTAGGGCTGCGTTTGATCTTTAAGCAAGGGGAAAAGAAAAGCAGAAGTTCATATCATGGGCAGTGTTGTGTTGTAATGCTATAATAAGACATCAATCCACACCCCAAAAAATACACACTTTGTGTGTGTCTGTGTGCATTGTATACTTCATCTCATAAAAAACAAGTTTTCAACGTACAAAAATGCCAAGTTACTCACACATACAAAACATACACCGTCTATAACTCATTCATTCAGACTGCCAAAATCCAGGCCTGCCATTAAAAGTATTGATATCAAAATGACGCCAAGTTACGGTACTACAAACAATATAGGCTATCTTGCCTCACCGAAATTTAATAACATGTATTCCAAAGCAATGCTACCCAATATTTCCTCAATTCTTTCAAGTCACTTCGCCCAGTATATCTGACAAGCAGCAGTGTTCTGGAGGAGCTGCAGAGGTCTGATGGAGGAGGCTGGTAGGCCAGGAAGGAGGGAGTGGCAGCAGTCCAGATGGGAAATGATCAGCATCTGGACTAAGAGCTGGGTTGAGTAGGTGGGGAGGAAGTGGTGGATTTTCTGAATTTTGTACAGAAAGAATCTGTTTTTCTTCAAGTGTGACAAAAAAGGCAGACAACCAAGGTGGTGAATCCAGAGGCAATAAGCACTGAGGAATGGTGAGTCAACGCTGACATCTAGTGGTACTTTCAGTGAAATGCAGCAGGGGAAAGAGTAATGGTGTGACATCATCACCCACAGAACCATGGGCCAATCACTGCAGAGCCCCTCTATGTTCTCATTGGCCCTCTGTCCCTCCCTGTTTTCTCACTGACCCGAATGTCTACGTGTGTGGTATCTCATTTTTTGAACACATTTTTTAAATGTAGAAATTACAAACATCATTCATAGAAATATTTATTTATAAATGAATATATTTTTCAGCGATAAACCCAGAATGACTTCATTTGGGTGGCTCAGATACAGAATGCACTCATTCCAAGGGCAAGATGCCCCACTGTGAGTCTGATGAGAGAATAGGATTAATTGAATTATTTCACGCAACCACCTGCTTTCTTAAGCTGTTATTAAGGCACAAGATGATGGTGGACATCTACTTTTTTTCTTAAGTAATAAGCGGACACATAAATAAGACACAATGGTTTCCCAGCCAATACCTAATCCTCCCGTGGTGGGAAGTATGAAAACTTGGATAAAAAAAGTACCACTCGTTACCACTTCATTCTTGATTAAATCAACTTTGTTGTAAAAAAAAAAAAATACCACTTTTAATTTGAAATGCTGCAACAACTTTTTACAAAGAAACAAAGTTTTCTCCAGATGTCCTTACTGAAGGCAGGTCAGGACTGTGAAATGAACATGAGAAGGACAAGATGGTTTTGTGATTGCTTCAGTTTATTAAGCAGCAGAACAAAAAAAGATGAAAGGTTTACAAATATTTGAACACCATCCACCAAATGCCAATCAAGTCTGCTGTGATATAAGTGGAAGTCTTTCAGTCACTGAAAGATCTTCAGATTTTGCACAGTGTGGTACAGCATGCTAACACTGGCTGTGTCTTCCAGGCTATTTCACTGAAATTGCCTTGTGATTTGAGAGCATGCGTTTCCCAGCATCACTGAAGACAAAAGAGTGGTCAGTGAAAACATAGGCGCTGTCTATCATATGCCCAGAGTCCTCGTAAGACACGATGACATACTTTGGCAGATCTGAGGAACAGCTGATGTAACTTTCGGGAGGGATCTGCAGAAATACTACATCAGCATTTTCTTTGAGCATCAAGCCCCCAGAGGACTTATTCATGGTCAAGGCATCCGCGTGGAATGGCTGTCCGCTGTAGCAGACGCACAGGGTCCTTGTCGTCCCATTGAATATATGAATGGTCATTGTGTTCCCCATCTCTGAGAGACAGAGAGAAGAGAGAGAGAGAGAGAGAGAGAAAGAATTTTGAATTTTAATAATCCTTTATTTTTCAGTGTAATGGCGATTTCAAAACCCAATTTTTACACATTACCGACCAAAAAAATCACTCAAGTGAACAAAACCAAGGACAAAAAAATAGAAAATAAAAACCGCCCCTACTCAGTCACCCAATGCCCTCCGCAAACTGAAGCTCTCCTTCCACCACTGAGCATACTGCTCCCCTATAGCCCCATACACTCTTAAAAACTTCTAATGTCCTCATGGCCTTGTAGTACCTGAATTCTACCGTGACTCTGGCCTTAATCATGCCCCTGACCATAGCTACAGTATCTTGTGCATCCCCCCGTTCAACCATGGTTTTACGGCTCAGGTAAATCGCCATTTTTGCCTGCCCCAAAACAAAGTTAATGAGCTGAGACTTCGCCCTCTGTCTGCAACTGTATGGAAAACCCAAGATAAAAACCTTTTTTGAAAAAGTTTCCCCCATTGACCTAAACAGTCGACCCAAGAAGGCGAACAGAGGCCGAAGTCTCACACATACCGAAAAACAGTGAAAAACAGTTTCCCTCTCATTACAGAAAGGACAGTGGTGGGAAACCGCCCGGTTTATTACAGAAATAAATCTATTCACTGCAATTATCCCATGCAGCACCCTCCACTGTAAATCCCCAACCCTCTTGGGCAACGGTGGTTTGTATAATGCCCGCCACTGTGGCTTTTCCTCTGCCATTAACCCCAAGTAAGACCTCCATGGTGTGTCTGTGAGAGAAATCAGCTTCTTTTCATTCACCACTTTCACCACCATGTTATACAGAGTTTTTCCGTGTGCCACGTCCAGGGCCACATTGTCCATACTCCGATGTTCTAACAGGGAACCTTGATGTGCAGAATCAGAGAACCTGGGGGACACCAGGAGCCTAGGAAACGGATCTCCTGTGTTATGCTGGCCTAGGTTAGGTCCACAGTCTCTGAGCAGTTGCCGTTCCACGTCAGTTAAGGCCTGCCTCCAACCCAGCAGCACCTTGGAGGTATACCGCACCGACCGCACCCGAAGGCGAGTGCCAAAATCCCCCACCTGGTCCAACTCCCGGCCAGCCGTGCCCACAGCCTGCCGTAACTTAACAGTCTTGGAAGCACATAGCAGTTCAGTTAGCTGAGGAAGGGCCTCACAGCACACATCCAGCCGGGACCCATACACCAACGGCTCCTCCAGGAGCCAGAAAGTCGATGTAGCGGACCCCGCACGGCAACGTTTCAGGAAACCCCATGCACGCAGCAGGCCTTTGTAAAACACAGGTAATCCACTCAGTGTAGGACCTTTGTAATCCATAAGAAAGATTGCTGCATCAAGACCCAGCCCACCTGCCCGCTGAAGGATTGCACAGGCTAGGGGCCTCCAGACTAAGTTCGCTGGGCCATAGAGCAGCCTCTGTATGAACTGCAACCGGAAAGCAGCCCCCCTGCTTCCCAGGTGCACCAGCCCTTGGCCCCCTTCTTCCTTGGGCATATACAGTACATTCTGTGGAACCCAGTGTAGTTGGTCCCAAAAAAAGTTCACCAGCACTGACTGAACCTTCGCCAGTAGCCCTGACGGGGGGTCCACACATGCTAGGCGATGCCACAATGCAGATGCCACCAGATTGTTGATCACCAGTGTCCTTCCCCGATATGATATTTGTGGTAGCAGCCATTTCCACTTCCTCAGACGGCCCTCCACCATTTCTAATACACCTTCCCAATTTTTATTTACCACGTCATCATCTCCCAAGAAAATACCCAGATACTTAATGCCCCCACGTGTCCACTGTAGCTCCCCTGGCAGCGTAGGCTGCCCACCCCTCCAGCCTCCCACTAACAGTGCCTCACTCTTGCTCCAATTGATCTTTGCAGATGATAACACCTTGAAATCATTAACCATGGTAGTTAACACATCCACATCTTTTTGACCAGAGATCATAACAGCAAGATCATCTGCGTAAGCTGACAATTTTACAAAAGCTGGGCAACCTGGAATTTTAAAACCTGTAATTGCAGTCCTTATCCTGTGCAAAAGTGGCTCAATGGCTAGCGAGTAGAGCATTCCACTCAGTGCGCACCCCTGTCGTATACCCCTACATACCTTAAAAGGGGCACTCAAGCCACCGTTTACCTTCAACACACTCTCAATGTTCTGATACAGCACCCTAACCTTTGCAATAAAACCATGGTTGAACTGGAAGGCCTCAAGGGTCTTCCAAAGGTACTGGTGTTCCACCCGGTCGAAAGCCTTCTCTTGGTCTAAGAAAATGAGACCAGTGTCAATCCCCAATTGTCCTGAGGGCCAAAACATCCCGAACTAAGGCTACGTTATCAGTTATCATCCTGCCAGGCACACAGTAGGTTTGGTCAGCACCAATAACCTGCCCAATCACTTCCTTCAGTCGGTTAGCCAGAGCCTTGGAGAGGAGGTTGTAATCGGTACAGAGCAATGCCACGGGCCGCCAGTTCTTCACCTCCTTAGGGTCACCCTTTTTTGGCAGCAAGGTCACAACCGCCCTCCTGTAGCTCAACGGCAGTGACCCTCCAGCCAGACTGTCATTGAGCACGGATAGCAAGTCTTCACCTACCACCTGCCAGAAGCCCTTATAAAATTCTACTGGCAGCCCATCAATTCCAGGGGCCTTCCCACTCGCCATGCCCTGAAGTGCTGTGTATAGTTCCTGCTTAGATAGAACCCCCCCTAGATCCCCACTGGCATGAACGGTTGGAAGCCCGTCATAGAAAGCATTTGTTATCTCTGCCTCCTCTCTGTATTCACTCATGTAAAGCTCTGAAAAGAACTCCACTGCCCTCCGTCGGATTGCAGTAAGCTCTGTGAGCACCTGACCTGTGACTGATTTCAGACAGTGAATTAACCGACTCTGACCACTTTTCTTCTCTAAGCCAAAGAAAAACTTTGATGGGGCATCCATCTCAGCTACATCCTGGAACCTTGACCGCACCAGTGCTCCCTGAGCCCGTATGCCCAGCAGGTCAACCAAAGACGTTTTTTTGGCTTTGAGAACACCAATTGTTTCTCTTCCTCCAGAGGTCTCCACCAAAGTTTGGAGATCCTCTATTTCGCTCTCCAGCGCCTTCATGGACTGGGTGATGTCTCTTGTGACATTTAAAGTGTATTGCAGACACAACTGTTTAATCCGTATTTTACCACAATCCCACCATTGTTGCAAAGAGTTAAAAGTATGTCTTTGCTTCTTCCATGTACCCCAAAAAAAACCAAAAACCTCCCTAAAATTAGAGTCTTGTAGGAGTGTATTGTTAAAATGCCAGTAAGCACTCCCAGGTTTAAAAGATTGGATGGAAAAAGTCCCTGTCACTAAGCTGTGAGAGAGAAAGAGAGAGAGAGAGAGAGAGAGAGAGACAGACTTAACAGGCCTGTTAATGAATTGTTTGATGTACGGATTAAGAATGAAATAATTGACGTAGTGAATGAAGCCAAGGACTTCGGCATTATCTTGGATAAGAATATAAAATTTGATAGACAGATAAAGCACATTGGTAAGAAGGTCAGACCAAATTTAAATTGGTTTCGTTTTATCAGAAGGGATTTGTCATGTCAAACTGCACAAATATACCTGCATGCAGTGATTCTCTCGCACTTGTCATATTGCATCACATCATGGTCACAAGCCTCTCCAACCTTATTAAAACCTATTATTTCAATATACAAGCAGGCAATATTATTTTAATTGTACATATTACTCTATTGTTTTTTGTGTGTTTGTTTGTTTTTTTAAAGCCTCCTGTGGACAAGTGTTGAGAATTAGCATATATGCTAAAACACTTAAGCAATGAATCTGGTTTGTCCAGTGTAATTGTGATGTCCATGTTAAATAAACTTAACTACAAATACATATACACAAACACTTACATGCAATACATAAATGCACACGCACACACACACAGAAATAAATACATATATACACATGATCAAATACACAAATACAGAAAGGGAATGAATATCTGTGTGTGTGCATGTGTGTGTTTGTGAGTGCATGTGTTGCTTGTGTGTGAGAGGGAGACAGTGAGACATATTTCAATTACAGTACAGTACATTTCCCACTGCTGGCTCTGCCCCTTTCTGGCTATCCTAACTGGTGCTGAAATGTCTTCACTGAGCTTACCTGAAGAGATGGGACTGTTTCACCTGTAGTTAGGCTCAGTTGTGAGCAATAAATATTAAAAAAAAAAATTATTTCCTCTTTGCTTTTCTAATTTGCTCATCCCTGGTTTCAAAATAAAAGCCCAGTTTATTCCCCTTGGTAATTCCTGCATGGTGCCGCTCTTATTGTACCTGTCTCGGTTTCCCCTGCTGACTGTCCTCTTTCAGGGATTCAATATGCAAGCATGTATTATACAGAAAAATAAAACACCCTAAATTTTTTTAATTGATATTTTCATATTTGTTAAATATATAGTTCATAAGTCACTTCAAATATTACAACTTTGAAACTTACCACGTTGTTTCACATACACAATTGTTAAATACACACTTCAACTGCACAACATTCATAACAAAAAAAGTGATCTTTTTCCACCACTCAGTGAATTCTTTGCCATGTCATTAAAAGGACACGCTGTAAGTCAGGCTTTCCTGCACTTGATCTCACCTGCTCAGGTAGGTGGCTGGGTGTGGTCACAGGTGGACGTCTCAGGCTGGTGTAGAGCTGAAGATCAGAGGTGTTCTGAATGCCCCTCTCTCTGTGCACCTGGCCTTATATTCTCTCTGGAGACAAAGGTGTGGCCAGTGATGGATACCTGTTTGAGAAAGTCACTATTTCCCAGCAGACAGCTTTCTTCACAAGAATACATTATAATTCAGCACAGTTGTGGTCTCACTGGAAACTAAATGCATGAGAAATTGCATTGTAACATGTTTTGAATGCATGCCGTGGTCTTGCATATGTATGACACAGACTGAGGGTATACCGTTAGTACAGATAATGATGACTCCGAAATTAAACTCCAAAATCTGCGTTGGGATTTGGTCCAATATGTAACGTTACACCAGTAGTATAGATAACTAGTTGTACTGTACTGATAACTAGTTTTTAGCTAGGCTACTGTAGCTATCCTGCAAAGCCACATTTCTAAATGAATGTTAGCAGACCCTAATGATCCTCTACCGACATACAAACAATCAGTATGTCTGTTGTGTACAACAGGCCATTAAAAATACTTCCATTCAAAAATATGACATTCTCTTTCCTTGTATTTCTATTCATGGTAAAGGGAAAATGATTGAGTTCATGCCTATGTGTTTCTTTCAGAGTATAGGCTATGTGTGTTTGCATGCATTTACTGTATGTACATGCATGTCTGTCATAGCCTACATTTACACATGAATTACTGTTATCACTTACTCATAATAAGCAGGAACTGTAAGCAATCAGTATTATTTATTCTGCAGATCGGGAGTTTCTGTTGGAATAATGTTTGATTAAGTTACGAGGCAGGAACACTGTGTGTGTGTGTGTGTGTCTCTACACTCTTATTAATGACATAACTAATTAGTATTATGCATATTTCATAAATACTAACATTGTAGTTTAAATAAGAGGGGTACCAGGCTTTCTCTCGCTCTAAAGCAGTAAATCTAACCTTATTAACCGTATTTGTGAGAACAGTGAATGTATCAATTGATTTGCCAAGCAGAAAGTACCAAGTGTTGTTATATGAATGTTATAAATGCTCCTCTGTGGGACTTTGAACTTACATCTTGTTGTGTGACTCCACTCCTCTTCTACAGAAAAAGAATGCTGATTGTTTGCAGTTTCTGCCTTGCACCTTTATCTTGGAATCGAACAGTATTTTAACAGAAACACCCCTTCTGTAGAATAAATAATACTGATTGCTTACAGTTCCTGCCTCATATCTTTTCCTTGGAATCTAACAGCATTACAATAGAACAAAATAACCTGTTCAAATATTAAGTTAAATTTTTTTGTGTGGACATTTTCTTAAATTTCTGGGGAATCATGATCAATCAATCAATCAATCAATCAATCAATCATTTTTATTGGCCTCCTTTCAGAAATATTCTTTGCAGCCAGCTCCTTACCCATTATAATGTTCTTCCGGGCTTCATTTCGCACTTGCTGTAGGGTTGGCACCAGGGTATTTAGGACGGACAGGAATTTAAGTTTAAGGAGTCCTATACTCTTGACTTTGCAAATGTTATTTACATTGCATGAACGAGATACGAAACAACTCTGTACACATTCAAATAGTTTTATCACCAAACACAGGTGGAGAAATTGTGATTGCAGTCGATTTTTGGGGGGGCAAAAGTGTCTATTTGGGCACTGACTGCCAGTGCCCACCCAAAGACGCTGATACCAAACTGCAGGCTGGTACACTGTACACAGGTACAGAGGACTGGATGAAGTCTCTCATAGGATTGAATGTTCAAATAATCAACTACCAAGTCATGCCTCCTGTGTGTACCTTTAATTTGAGTGTGTGAGTATGAGTGTGGAGCAAGGCGTTGCTGCAAAAGAGCATCCATGCTCAGCGAACCAACCCTGGGTAAATAAAGGTTAAGTAAAAAAATAAAAAAATAGTGAAATCACACTGCTGCCTGTATTAACACATTAAACTGTCCGTCAGCCGAAGGTTCCCTGCTGATGAACACCTGAATGGAGACTGAAGCTCTGAAGCCCTCACAGTTCATCTCATTTTATTGCATTTGTGGGTGAATCCTACTGCTTTACATGCATTTACCCAATACTCTCATCCATATTAGCACACAATAAAGGTGAAATAAAAGTGCATTCACTGAATTACAATGAAAATGGTGCCAGAGCAGCCCGTAAAGATCACTAAAACACTATTTTATTTTACACTTGGATTAAAACAATATATATTATTTTAAAATATGTTTCGCTTATATAATAAATCATGTTTTATTCAAAACAAAGATTTAAGATCTAATTTTAAATGTATATTTTATTAACAATCTTTTAGTTAAAAGTTAAATATTTAGCAAATATATATATTTATTTATATCTTAAATCTTGGGTTCCTGATATTTAGCTTTTTGAAAAAATAATAAAAACCAAGGTTAACATTTATTTCATGTAAATTATTTAAACATAAATATTCGGTAAAAATGCAACATTTAAGCCTAAATAAATATTATTTTTTAATTCTTAAATCTTCAGTTTCAAATGAATATATCTAGAAAAATGATTTTCAATTGCTGATTTTAAATATGCAATGTGTGACTCTATGAAGTATGCTCCTGCTTTTAACCTCTGCTCTATTTTTAAAATTACTCTGTCATACTGTCTCATTTCAGATTTGTAAATTGTTTGTTAACTGTGTTGTTGCAAAACTTTTTGTTTTATGTCAGTACCCCCTTTCAAAAGAGATTTCATTACAGGCATTTAGCAGATGCTCTTATCCAGAGCAACTTACACAACTTTTTACATAGTATCCATTTATACAGCTGGATATATACATACTGAAGCAATGCAGGTTAAGTACCTTGCTCAAGGGTACAACAGCAGTGTCCTTACCGGAATCGACAGCATTTGTTGTTACAATGCCCAGTTCTTACACTGTGCCAAACTCGTCGTCCATTTCGATCTGAATGGGGAGGTACTGGTTAAATAAATTAACTAAAACAAAACTGATTTTTAAAATGTATTTTATTTATTATCAAGGTTTTGTTAAAGATGCAAATATTTAGCGAAAAATATATATATTTTTGTAAATACATATTTTTAATTTTCTTTTCAAAATTAAATATATAGCTTATATCTTAAGTCTTGGTTTTTATTAAAATCAAGTTTTAACATTTAACCTGGCTTTTCCATTAATTTATAATAGATGTAATATATGTGTGTGTGTGTACGTTGTTACTAACAACATAACTGATCAGTATTATGCATATTTCATAAATACTAACATTGTAGTTTAAATAAGAGGGGTACCAGGCTTTCTCTCCCTCTAAAGCAGTAAATAAAACCTTATTAACTGTATTTGTGAGAACAGTGAATGTATCGAATTACAATTTGCCAAGTGATTTTATATGAATGTTATTAATGCTCTTCTGTGGGACTTTGAACCTACATCTTGTTGTGTGACCCAACTCCCCTTCTGCAGAATTAAAGAATACTGATTGTTTGCAGTTCCTGCCTTGTACTCATTCCTTGGAATCTAACAGCATTACAAATTCCTTGGGATCTAACAGCATTACAAAAGAATACGATAACCTGTGCAAATATTAACTTAAATACTTTCCGTAGCCATTTTTTAAATTTTTCTTGGGAATCATCAGCAATCAATGAATCTTATTTATTTTCCTCCTGTGAGAAATTTTATTTACAGCCAGCTACAAATACAATGACAATACAACAGTGCACCTGAAAGACATATAAAACAAGTGTCATAGACTCAATAATAAAATCCTAGTTGCATTCATCTTAGCTATTGCCATGGAAACAAAGGAGTCTTAGCGCCTCTTTGTATTTATGGAAGGCACCCTGACACCCTGGTAGCTCTCCAGGAATAGGGTTGGGCAGCCCTGACCCAGAACAATCATCAAAACCAATGTCTCCCATGAGACAATTGCCTCCACCTTTTTAGATCCTTATTTTTAGATTCTTATTACATTACCTTTGTTGCACATTCCAATTTTGTTTCCCCCATGAAGTAATCCTGCCTGATTTTTTCATTCCCACCTCTAGAACTTCACATTTAGCTATAATGAATTTCATTTGCCATGTTTCTGCGCACTTTGGGACTTCATTTAAATCTTCTTGGATTACTTCAGTAGATTCTAAACTATTAACTGGGCCATCATCTGCAAACTTAAATAATGTGCTTTTCTTGTGCTTGTGCTGTGATTGGATCACTGTGCTATAGGAGAGGCTCCATTTTGGATGAGTTGTTAAACTGCCAGGTTGTTTATCGTGTTGCAGTTTTGCATTGTGCGTAAAAATTCAATGAAAACAGGTTGTTTTGCTCATCCCCACACAACACTGATCACTGATAATTTCTTTTATTTTTTACTTTGCCACTGTGTTTGGGGTTATGTAATCAGACCACAAATTCTTTAATAAGGGAGAAGGAACGCATAAGGGAATTCTAGGAGTCCATATTTTTATCTTCATATTGCATATTCACTTCTCATTCCCTTGGTTGTTGGTGGTTCTACTGCATGTTCTTTATTCTCAACAGATATGTAGAATAGCTCTGAACGACTGACCTCAGACTTCACAAAGTATGAGGAAATGCCAAGCTCTTTCGGACGTTTAAAAGATTAATCATTTTTTGGGCGTATTCTTTGACACAAGAAGGTGATTTTTGCAGTGAGGAGTTCTGTTTCCATTGTACTACAACACATCACAACAACCTGCCGAAACATTTTCAGAAATGTTTTTCATACTCCTTTCCTTTTTTTTCTGATGAATTATTACGTGAGAGTGATTCTCTGTTTTCTTGCCCTGAAAAGCCACAAACTGTGAACATGCCTCACATTTGACCAAAAAATGACAGAACAGATCTTGGCCACAAGCCCACCCAGGCCAGCAGCCAGCAAAGGGCCCTGCCTCATGGACTCCCTGGAGCTGGGACCCCAGGGTAACACCAGTTTTGAGTTTGATGAGCTGATATATTGTAGGGAGCCAGTGAAGGGAGATGAGAAGGGGGGTGACATGGCTGAGTCTGGGGAGGCTGTAGATCAGACAGGCAGCAGCGTTCTGGAGGAGCTGCAGAGATCTGATGGAGGAGGCTAGTAGGCCAGAAAGGAAGGAGGGTGACACTGTGAAGGACAAGTCCAGCGGGGGGGGGGGGCTTAGCATTTATGGGAGATTCTTGAAAAGTGTCTGATTTGACTCTCGTGGAAGAATGGGACTGCATCCCTGCTGAAGAACAGCAGATACAGGTAGACTCCACGCTGATCTCATGTTCATGATGGTCCAACACTCTTGTAATTTAACTGTGCATTGATGCTTCCACCTTTTGGGCCATTACTTTTAGCTACAGAATGAGAGCCTGGTTAAAAAGCAGTGCCAGAGTAATGAAAATAATGATTTCATGAAGTGGTTAATATTAAAGTTGAATCAGCTGTTCAGTAGGACTGTGGTTTCTCTATCAAACATAAAGGGCTCTATCTTAGACCCGGCACAAAGCGGCGCCAAGCGCAACGCAAGTGTCTTTGCTAGTTTCAGACCGACGCAGTTGTCATTTTCCCATCCAGCGCTCACGTTGTTTAAATAGCAAGTGTACTTGTGCCCGTCTGAGCGCCCATGGGTGTGTTGCTCTTATAATGAGGTGTGGTCAGGCGCATTGTTGGCGCAGTGCTATCTTGAAAGCGATTGCACGATTGACCAACAAAAACCTGGTCTTAAGTCAGTGTCGCCGTATTTTGCTGTTATTTTAAGGGCGCATTATTAAGATAGTAATATGCGCCTACATAGGCGTACATCGCGCAATATTTTTAAAAAATGCATGTCATAATGGTTAGTCATAATATTTATCAGAATTTCTTTCCTATTACTTGGCAAATCTGCCATTATCATAGCAATAAGCCAAGGTGCAAGCGCACCTGGCTTTTAAAGGGAATGGGAGATGACACTCTGATTGGTTTATTTCATGTTACGCCCAAAACACACCTATGATTAATTAAGAGACGAAGCACAACCCCCTTGAACCATGCGCCTTACTTTGCGCTCAGATTATCCGCCGTTAAACTAGCAAAAGTGGATTTGGACACACCCTAAATGCACTTGCGCCATGCGCTTTAGACCGTGCGCTTAGATCATTAAAATACAGCCCAAAGTGTGAGCACATAATCCACGAACCATGGTGGTAAATGCGGAGGTAAGCATCACTGAGTAATCATGAGTCAACGCTGACATCTAGTGGTGCTTTTAGTGAAATGCCGCAGAGCCACAGCCCAATCACTGCAGAGCCTCTCTGTGTTCTTATTGGTCCTCTGTCCCTCCCTGTCTTCTCATTCACCTCAATGTCTGTGTGTGTGTAAACTCATTTTTTAAACATATAAATATGGAATTTAGAAACATAATTCAAAGACTTGGAAAGAGTCCTCAACAGCATCTACCAAATTTATTTAGTTATAAATGAATATATTTTCCAGAGTATGTCTTGTAAACCCAGAATGACTACTTCTGAGCTGCTCAGATACTGAAAGCACTCTCTCCAAGAGCAGGATGACCCACTTTGAGTCTGATAGGAGAACCAGGCTTCCTTTAATAAATTTGGCAACATCTTGGTTTCTTAAACTGTTAAGGTTTTCTAAAAAGGTGTACAATCAACTTTTTGCAAAGTTAACCTATGAGCTCTCTTGCAATGTGTACCTTCTCTGAGTTTTGTAATGACTTGTTTAGCTTGATAAGCGTCTTAACTAATGTATGTAATGTAGAGAGTCTGCACTGTGAATTGCTTCAAAGGCTGTAACATTTCTGCATGTCATCTCACCTGGAAGAATGGATTCTAATTTGAATCTAATTCTAATTAAGGGTGGAATAAATGTCGTCCCTTTGTGACAGATCTCATTGGTGGAGGTTGAATAATGATGGATTCCTTGCTGACCATTAAAATTTCAGTTTCAGGTCACAATGTTATTTGTCATTTTCAAGCAATTGTTGAGTAATTATTCAGTAATTAACTGATCACAAAATCCAGCGTATGCCACATGACTGTGACAGACCCACAGTGGCTGATCTGCCCGTCATGACTGCCTATAGTTACCTGGACAGAGCTCCCCGCCCCCCCATCTGGTAGTTTGATCAACTTTCATTCCCACCCCGGCCTTCTGGGACCAGCTCATTGTTCTTTGTGGGTCAGTGAGGGGGAGATTTTGTGCAGCTGATACTCAGCAGGTCACTTCAATTCAGCCCCAGAGAGGCCGTTGGTTTCTACATGACTTTTCATCACATCACAAAAACCCAATCATTCTGTTTCTGTGCATGTTTGTCTGACTACTGGTCATGGAATTTGAGGTCGCAAGTTCAGGTCTCTGGTCTAACAAGACAGCTCTTTTTATCAATAAACCTGACCCAAATCTCTCCAGAGAACATCCAGCTGGGTCAATGGAAAATGAGTGAAGATTAATCAGTATTAACTTTCCATTAGAAACACCACCGACTAGCCTAGAAAGTACTACAGAATATGTTCACCAGGTTCTGACTGAACAGTGAATTTGTGACCCTTAAAATATGTTCATTCACAAGATCGGTAGAAAGAACTGGACCCCCCCCACCCCCCAATGAACAGCCACACACAGACACCATGATGAGATTTGCTCATGATAGAGATTTATTATTGAAGCTGTACTGATTCTCACACTCAGTGAGTTTGGACAGACGCCAGAGGGGGTCTGTTAAATGTTGCAGAGAAGCTCAAGATTAAAGGCACTGATGTCTGGGAGGGACAAAGTGCAGCCAAAGCGCAGCTGTAGGAAGGTGGCGGGTAGCCGAAGCAGAACAGCCAATCAGGAGCCAGAAAGTCTCGCACTTCCTGGTTGGCCTTTATCTTAAACTTATTCCATGGATTGTGGCATCTCCTTCAACCCAAATTTTATTACGTGATTGGCCATCCAGACGGTCGGGGAACTCCAACATATGACCATCATGTAGATTAATGTAAAATCTATTGTTGCTGAAGGTAATGGTCACCTGGAAGAGAGAAAGAGAGATCATAGAAAAGTTAAAACGGTGCTGGGGCAAGAAGGCTGGAGAGCTAAGCTGCTGAAAAAGAAAGTTAACACAGTCCAGTTCACACAGATCATACTACAACTACAGAAGAAGAAGAAAAAACAATTAAATAACAAGCCTACAAGTGATCTAAAAATAAATAAATACCAAATTTATATGATGCAGGATTTGATCTTCATTTATATTATTGATATTTATTTCCATTGCTGTAAAAACATATTTTACATAATTAGTCTTGGGTAATTAACATAATTGAAGGAATGAAGGAAGAGTGGAATGATTTGATTGAAATATTTTCTCTGTACACATTCAAATTATTTAGATCGAAAACCAGGGGTGGAGATATTTTGATCACGGCGGGACGGGGGAGGGGACGGGGGACAAAAGTGCCTATTTGTGGGGGCATTGTCCCCCAGTGCCCCCTATTACACTACCACCAAATTGACTCCTGATCCATTGAACACAAGTACAGAGGACTTCACCTCAAACTCCTGTCCCGGCTGGAAAGAGAAGTGTGCATCCCTCACTTCTTCACTCCAGACGCCACCCGTCCTTGAGTTCAAGACAATGACATTGTGGGAAGAGCCAAAGTTGAAGCGCACGTCACAGACCACTGCAACGTGGTCATCGTCTTGGCCCACATAGATGGTGAATCTGGGAGAGAAAGAGAGCCACACAAGGGGTGGATGATGGATGATCAAGGATGAAGATGGCAAGAGCTTTAGCAAGAGTGTTTACAGTGCTAATAGAGACAGAGGCACCAATGACTCCCAGATGCACATCGGTATTGGAGTCTTGTGGAACAAAACTTAAAAATGGGTTGTTACCCAAATATAATATTCACATATTGATCAGAGATCAGGCTCTTATAACATAACATAATGACGAGAACAGGCCATTCAGCCTAACAATGCTTGCCAAATCTCTGACTAAATTGTACCTAGTACTCTGATTACTCTGATCACTCTGATTACTCTGATTACCTGATTACTCTGATTGCCTGATTACTCTGATTACTCTGATTACCTGATTACCTGATTACTCTGATGACCTGATTACTCCGATTACCTGATTACTCTGATTACCCGATTACTCTGATCACCTGATTACTCTGATTACCTGATTACTCCAATTACCTGATTACTCTGATTACCCGATTACTCTGATTACCTGATTACTCTGATTACTCTGATTACCTAATTACTCTGATTACCTGATTACTCTGATACTACTCAAAAACTACTCAAAATATTTCAGTTATATACATTTTTTTAATAGGTTAATGGTATTTTATAATGGGGAAATTTCACAATGTAACATAAGCGTTCATTGGTAGTTCAGTCGGTAGTTTGTGTTTCGTGCATCAGATGTGACATGAGCTGAAACATTGCCAAAACATGGCGGATGGTTGAATATTGTTTTAATGTCGTCCCATCCCCATACAAGAAAACATTACCTACTATACAGTACAGAAAAACATACGAGAGTTAATGATTACACATTTAGGTACTGTACCACATTGTGTGATAATGTTTTTGCATTATTTTAAAATCTGATATCAATGTTTCAACTTAAACCTTCATAGGGGGCATATTTATATGCTTTATAATGTGCAAAACATTTTATTCATTTTTGATAAGTTGACGTGCGCAAAAGGGTTACAGAGGATCTCGCCTAACCCTTTGAGTTCTCTTGAGTATGTGCCATCAGGGCCTGCTGCACCAGATCCAGAACTGATTTCCCACTTGTAGACTGACTGGCATACTGTGCCAAAAAAGGTTATGTAACATCTAAAAAATCTTCCTTGCTTTTTCTTTGTCCTGTCATCAAGTCCCATTTAATGGCAGGATAATTGAAGTCACCCATAATAATTCTGAAATAACCCAGACAAGCTTGTTTTATGTTTCCAAAAAGCATTGAATTCACACTACTGTCTGAAGCTGACGGCCAGTAACACACACCTGCTGTAAGGCCCTTTTCATGTTCCCTCATCAGCTTAATCCAGATATCCTCACCTCATCCTAAGATATGAGTCAGTAAATTACTGGAATTTTCTGCACATTAAAATTTTCTTTTACATAGAGAGCTACACCCCCACCTCTCTTACTGAATCTATCCTTCCTATTGAGCTTGTACCCCTCTATATTATATTCGATCCCATCCTCTTCCCCAAGCTATGTCTCTGTAATCCCAACTATGTCATGGCCTCCACTATTCGTAGCAACCTCAGGTTCCAAATAATAATAAAAAAATACTTCTAGCATTTAAAATTTGACAGTTCAGATTCCTTCTTTTACATATCCTGTCCCCGTTTCCTCCCTCCCGCCATCCCAAGCCACTCTTACTACAATTTAAAATATATATATTTTATTGGTGTTCACACTATTATAGGAAGCCTTGACAGCTTCCATCCGAGCAGTCTGCACCTCCCTAACCTTTTCACTCACTGACCTCCCTGCTCCCCAAGTCCCTCATTTAAATAATCCTGTGCTAAGCATATGCTGGCCCAGTGCAGCAGTGCCCCTCTGGTTCAGGTGCAGCCTATCGCATTTATACAGGTCATCCCTGTCCCAAAAGGAGTGTCAGTGCCCCATAAACCTGTAGCCCACTTTCCTACACCATGTTTGTAGCCACGTGTTAAACCTCCAAATAAAACCTTGTTGTATTCTAGAAAAAACTACCATGGAGGTTCTGCTCCTAATCTTTTCCTGCTAGCACCTCAGAAGGCATTCTAATAAATAGAAGTTCTATGTGTACCAATGACTCACCTTTGTGGATTGGAATGGGGGACGCCTTTGACCCACAGTTCCTTTCCTGGCGTGAAGGACATGTTTTTCACCTCCGCACTCTATTTAAAACAGAGGAGAGAAAAGGCAATTGTGTGAACAAAGATTGTGTGCATATAAAAATCTGCAAACTTAACTGCATTCCATACACTGACTCTTTCACTTATCTTTGGCAGTAGACATTAGGAAGTCAACAGTCTCATAGTTTAATCAAGGAATCTCCTGCATGTTAGACAGGTGGGAATAGCAACACAATGAGACACAGTGACTCAGTTTTGAGATGAACTATAAAACAACTAACTGAATAATCTCTATCTGAACTTTATCTATTGCACAAATATTGTCTTTCTTTATGTCACATTAAGTTTACATAAATAATAAGCTGCACTGAAATTTGTCCACGCACATAATTTGCGGTATTCGATTGTGTAAATTTTTCCGCTTTTTTAAAAATCCAAAATTCTCCATACTTACAATCATCTTGGCAGTTCAGTTGCTGAGTCTTCACAGTTGTGCAAATCTGATTACAACACAATGTGAATTGTAAGGCGTGATTCGTGTATTTATGTGCTTGTGAGACAAGTAACACCCTTTGGCAAACTCTAACCAATCAAATCAACAGAAAATGAAGTAGTTGTGCATTAATTAGCCCTGATAGGACCAGCAGTGTCATCACACAGTACGGTGTGTTTATGACCATGACAGCATTGTTAACTGAAGCAATACTTTATTCATATCAGCTTTCCAGGGAAAATGAAAGAAGCAAAAAAAAAGTTCAATGAGAACAAACCGTTTGTCTTCATTACGTAGGCTGTACCTTATGCATTAAAAAGCTTTGTCCTGATGATCTAAAAATCATTATTTGTGTCCATGGGACTGACTATTCAAATAGTCTACTATCACGTCATGCCTCCTGTGTGTGCATTTAGTTTTCTTATGAAACAACACTGCTGCCTGTATTAACACATTAAACTGTCAGTCAGCTGAAGGTTCACTGCTGATGAACACCTGAATGGAGACGGAAGCTCTGAAGCCCTCACAGTTCATCTCATTTTATTGTATTTGTAGGTGAATCCTACCGCGTTACCTGCATTTACTCAACAATCTTATCCATATTAGCACACAATATAGGTGAAGTAGAAGTGCATTCGCTGTCTTACGATGAATAACGGTGCTAGATCAGCAAGTAAAGATGCACCATTACTACAACCCTAGTGCAAGTAAACTATACTAATCAAGAACTAAACTACAAATTCTGAATACACAGAAATTATATCCAATGGAAAATGGGGTGCCAAATATCAAACAAACATTTTTCCTGTGTTTTTTTTGTTGTTGTCAGATTTAGATTAACACGGCATTTCTCCGGAGATCTCCGGAGAAACTGACTGACATTTTGGTCACCAGTCGGCACCCTGAGCCGACCAGAGGACGATGGGTTTCCCCCTTGAGCCTGGTTCCTTCCGAGGTTTCTTCCCATCTGCCACAGGGAGTTTTTCCTTGCCACTGTTGCCTTAGGCTTGCTCCTGTGGGCGTTTAGGCCAGGGTTGTCTGTAAAGGGCATTGTGGCAACTGCTGTAAAATACGCTATACAAATAAAATTTGAATGATTAATTGAAATTGAGAGTAAATATGAGGCTATATTCTGAGTAATTCGGTAATCAGAGTAATCAGAGTAATCAGGTAATCAGAGTAATCAGAGTACTAGGTACAATGTAGTCAGAGATTTGGCAAGCATTGTTAGGCTGAATGGCTTTTTCTTTTCATTATGTTATGTTATGTTATTAGAGCTTGATCTCTGATCAATATGTGAATATTATATTTGGGTAACAACCCATTTTTAAGTTTTGTTACACAAGACTCCAATCCCGATGTGCATCTGGGAGTCATTGGTGCCTCTGTCTCTATTAGCACAGTTAGCACTCTTGCTAAAGCTCTTGCCATCTTCATCCTTGATCATCCATCATCCATCTGTTGTGTGGCTCTCTTTCTCTCCCGGATTCTCAATCAATGTGGGCCCAGACGAAGAAAACATTGCACTGCACTGTGACGCGCGCTTCAAATTTGGCTCTTCCCGCAACGTCATTGTCTTGAACTCCAGGACGGGTGGCGTCTGGGGTGAAGAAGTGAGGGATGCACACTTCTCTTTACAGCCGGGCCAGGAGTTTGAGGTGAAGTCCTCTGTACTTGTGTTCAATGGATCAGGAGTCAATCTGCTGTTAGTGTAACAGGGGGCAATGGGGGAAAATGCGCCCACAAATAGGCACTTGTGTCGGTACCCTCACAGCAGAGCTTCATGGGAAATATTCCAGCAAATAATTCCACTCTTCCTTCATTCCTTCACTTATGTTCTTTATGCAAGACCAATTATGTACAATATATTTTTTATAGCAATGGAAATAAATATCAATAATATAAATGAAGACCAAATCCATTTATAAATGCAGTCCATTTAATCCTGCATCATATAGATATGATATTTATTTATTCTTAGATCACTTGTAGGCCTGTAATTTAATTGTTTTTCAAATGCAGTCGTAGTGTGTTCTTCAGTTCTTTATGTGAAACTATGGGTAGGAGAAGTGTGGTAATCTCGACATTGCGTAACCAAAACGTATATCAATGCCCTTAAAAAAAAAGCTGAGAATGTTCTCTTTAACCAGCCAGCCAGTGGCAAGATATTATAGTGACAACTGAAAAGTCTTTTAACCAATTAAAGTACATTTCAAAAGGTGTATGGTTTGTTAGGCTTGCATGAAAGGACACATTGTTTCTCCTGCATTAAAAAAAAAACATGTTTTTGAATATGCATGCTAAATATTTTATACACAGGCAAGATTAGTTATTGAGGCTTTATGTCTCAAATGTTGTTTTTTAACAGGGGGGTGGGTATGAAAATTGTGGTAATCTATGGCAAGCTGTTTTAGCTTTAATTCATTTCTAGAGGATAACGCAAATTCAAATTCTAACTAGTTAGAATGCAAATACTTGATATCAGAAATTCAATTGTTACTAGTTATAATGTGTATTTTGGATATCAGAAATTTGATTTTAAATAGTTAAAATGCATACTATTGATATTGGAAATTAAATTTTAACTAGTTAAAATGCCAATTCTAGTCAGATTGAAAATGTTTTTCTCGTTAATTTCAATGGGAGTTGGAATTTGACCTATATAAAATGCCAATTTCTGATATCATAAAATCTATTACTGATATCAACAATATAATTTCAACTAGTTAAAATACCTATTTCTGATATCATGAACTAAATTTTAACTAGTTAAAATTGCATTTCTTGATATCAGGAATTCAATTTTAACTAGTTTTAATTAAAATTTCCAATTGTAACTAGTTAAAATACAATTTTTGATACCAAGAATTCCTATTTTAACTAGTTAAAATTTAATTCTTCATATAAAAAATGAAAGGTCCCATTGAAATATATGGGGAAAACATTTGAATTATAACTAGTTACAATTGAATTTCTGATATCAAGAATTTGCATTCTAACTAGATAGAATTTGAATTTGTGATATCCTCTAGAAATAAATTAAAGCTAAAATGGCTTGCCATAGTAATCGCTACATTGTGAAACCTAAACATGTATCAATGCCCTTAAATAAATGCTGAGAACGTGCACTTTAACCAAATGTGAATTGCTTGATTGCAAATCTAAATTTGAGTTTAGAGCCAAATCCCAGATTAAAAATGCCTTTGTCCAAAGATTATGAATTTCACAATGCACACACACAAAGATTATTTTTTGGGGTGTGGATTGATGTCTTACTATGGCATTGCAACACAACACTGCCCCTGATATGAACTTCTGCTTTTCTTTTCCCCTCGCTTACAGTTTTTCTCAATTGTTTAAACACGTTTTCTGAAACTATAGCTCAATTTCTCAAAACTCTACACACAAAGCACAGCAACAGTTAACCTTTTGCCAAAACTACACAGATCCCTTGCAAAATGCATTCATGCATTCAAAACCTTGTTCTCTCTTCTCAAAACTGACTTTTTCCATCAAAATGATTCACACAGGCCTCATATGAATAGGTCTTATTGAGCATTGATTTCACACTGGTGCGATAAATTTAAAAACACAACCATCAAAATACTGTATATGTTTTGCCATCATGAGGTCATGTTACATATTCAAGTTATAAAATTATGTAAAAATTTTCTCCTTTTTTGAAGTTTTAGTTTTCCTTTTGAGGGGTCCCAAAATAGGCTGCAATTTTACAGTAAATATAAAGACTGTTGCCATGATACAATACAGTAAATATATCATCATACAAATAGTGCATTTGCTAGGTAAACCTCATTCTAAATCAGTACAGTACAGCAAAGTGTGTGAACTGTTATCACTCTGGGTGTTGTTATTGTGTATGATACAATGTACATTTACTGTATTGTCCTGCCAATGAGGTCCAGTTGGGCTGCACTCACAACCCAGGTTCCATCATGAGTCATACTGAACATTATTAGAAGTGTTTTTGCATTTTCCTTATCAGTGAATTATGAGTTTTGCCAAAATAGGTAACATTTATGTCTTCTCAAAACTAGAACATGCATAGACTGGTCAATGGATGTAATGATTTGTTATCATATATGAAATCAATGAACAAATTCAAAAAGGTAACAAAGCAAATCTTTATTTGTTACTGTAAAATAAATCTTTGTTCAGCAGACTGCAAAAATAAAAGTCGTAGTTTGTAGGCCTGCTGTAAAAAAAAAAAACACAGCTTCACCAATAGAAATGAACCCATGAGGCTGTGCAGCTGCATCAAAGTCCAGGACTCTCTGTAACAGAAAATGCATACTCTGTACTGTGAATACTGTGTAACTCAAAACACAGCACTACAATGTCTACATTTTCACATAAGGACGGGGTTGGGTTGGGTCCGACACATTCAGTCAAAACTACAAGCTACAGGCAAGGCAGGTGTCCCCACAGACAACCACCCTCGATATACTGACACGGCTGATATTATGGAATGTTGTGTGATCTGCGATGACTTGCTCTCGTAGTTGATGTAGGCGGATGGTGTTGTTTGCCAACACTATATTGACAATGGCCAGTTCCTGTTCATGGGTGAACAGATGTTTCCTTCCACCCTCAGGAGGTCGTCTGGCAGTTCTGTAGAAAATGCAAGAACATGATGTCATTGGTTAGGTTCTTATTTACTGTACTGTCATACTGTACACAGTAACATCAAAACTGTATTACATGTACTTCACAGCACTATACCTATTTTCTTTTGTTCACTGAGGAGCATAGACCTAATACTGTAGGACTACATTGTATTGTACTGTGATGCAGAATGATGTGCAACAATTACATAGGTACAGTCTAGTGTAGAAAGTTGAAGACATACTTGTTGTCCAGTGTAAATGTCCGTATTGTGGATGCTACCGTGTAGCGACTCAGCTTGGGCTGGACTCTCTGCCCAGCCTTCCTCATCGTCAGGCCATGATTTATGACATGGTCCACCAAAGTGGCCTTAATGTCGTCGGAAATATGTCTCCGTCTATTGCCTGGTCCCCTTCTTTGTTCTTGTCCTCGTCCTCGTCCTCCTCCTCCTTCTCCTCCTAGTCCTCTCTTCCTCTTCATCTTCCTCTTCCTCTCACTGTCACTGCCTCCATGTTTGCAAAGTTCTCACAAAAGAGGTGAGCTTACCTGAGGCCTATTTGTAGTGCCAAGGCTCAGACTGATTGGTGTTCAATTAGTGTATAAGTGTTTTCATGTGTGTGTATGGGTGTTGCCAATTTCAGGTATGTTTTGTATTTTGAATAGAAGTGTTTTCCCAATGATTGCAAGAGATTTCATTTTTGAACGAAGTGTCTAATGTAAGAAACAGTGTGTAGTGTTTTGCAAGAAGTGTGTTGCAGAATTGCAAACAGTGCAAAGCAGAAAATGTGTTTGTACTTTTGGTGCCATTGTTTAAGACATGGTTACAAAAGTTAAGGTTTTGATGCTTTTGTCTAAACATTCACTTTTAGTGTGTAAGCAATCAGCAAAAACTGTAAAACACAAAGTTGTGCAACACAGTTCACAAACATGTTACTAACATCAACTCACGAATGAGACAGCAGGAAACATTACTTTAAAAGAAGAGAACAGGTTAAAAGCAGGATCATGCTTCATAGAGCCATGAATTACATGTTTAAAAACAATTGAAAGTAAATTTTCTAGTTTTTTTTTCTTTTGCAGTTTGCTCAAACTATAAGGGGCAAAATATCTTAAGCCCAGGGGTTAAATTGGGATTTGGGAGGTGGGTGGACCCTGAAATCCGGTGGCAGGTGGGTGAAAAAAGGTACAAACCAATGAATGTCTCAGCTCAAAACAGTTGTATCTTTAATGTATTGTGCACATAATTGTAACTAGGGGAAACAATGTTTTAAAAATAATGTACACTATTGATGCAAGCTTTTACATAATATATTTCAAGTTTATTGAGTGTCATTAATGCTGAGAATTTTTTTTACCCATGAAAATAACCAGTCATCCTCCTCTTGTCCTCACTTTCTTCCTCCTTTATCCATCTTTCTTAAACTGGTGAGGTGCAAAATTTTCCTTTGAAGTAATCAGTGATCTCAAACTGTTTTCATTCATTTTCAGTGATTAACAAGCATGCAAACATCTGACTAATCAATTGGAAAGGGACACAGCTTCTTCACATTGTGTTAGGGAGATTAAATGATAAATGTGATTTAGAAAAATCAGTTTTAATCACTAAGCAGCGGCGGAATCTTCCCCTGATTTTCTTTGAGTATCAATACATCTAATCTACAAAATAGGCCACTTAATACTATCATATAATTATAGCCAGCTCTCTCCAAATAGGCAGTTTTAGCAAGTAGCCTAGGCCTTATAGCCTACATTTATTTTAATTTGCAGTACAAAATTGTGCACGTTTTTAATCAAAATTATTTGCGGATACATGCACTTCTTTCTCCGCACTCGTATTCATGGCAAATATCTGCAATGCGTAGATTGTAAACAAAATTGAAGTGCAGGTTTTGTTTTTGCTGGTTATCCTGAAAGCTAACACGGTAGATAACAGACTGGTGTATCTTGTTTGTTAAGTGGAGGCTACTTGGTGATTAAAACGGATTTTTAATGGATAAATTGAATTTATGATTTAATCCCCCTAACACGGTATGTAGACGCTGTGTGTTAGGCTACTTGCGATTTGATTAATCCGATCATTGGCACGTTTGATTATAAAGGAAAATTGCTAATGAAAACAGGTTGAGATCAATGATTAGTTTACAGGAAAGTTTTGCGCCCCACCGATTTTCAGCTCACCAGTCGCCGCTGAATAAAACGTTATGTGGGAAATATTCAATCCTAGTTTAGCTGCTGACCAGCAACCTGCTAATTTTGCTCAAGCAATCAAAGTTGCCGTTAATAATAGCCGGTGTTCGTGGGGGCTGTTTATTCATCTCTCTTTAAAATGTTGCATAGATGAAATTACATGTTAGTCTTACACATTATGTTATGTAGGTATGCCAGAAGTCCTATTATGAGGTGAGTGAATACATACCCATCAACTGTTTTGGTTTGTTACCTGGGGTTCTTCATAAGCCAAACACATAAAAGTATTGTACCCATGGTGTTAAGTTTGAGTAAGAGCTTTTGACATTTTTTTGGTTCACCATCATGAGGAAGTGGGAGCAGGGAGTCGGGGTTAAGAGTTCATATCAGGGGCAGTGTTGTGTTGTAATACCATAGTAAGACATCAATCCACACCCCAAAATAAATTATTTGTGTGTGTAGACGCCATCTGTGTGCATTGTATACTTCATAACCTTTGGACAATGGCACGTTTTTTTCTGGATTTGGCTCTGTACTCAATTTTAGATTTTCATTCAAACAATTCACATTTGGTTAAAGATCACGTTCTCTGCTTTTATTTAAGGGCATTCATATACGTTTAGGTTTCACAATGTAGAGATTACCACAATTTTCATACTCACCACCCCTGTTAAAAATACAACATTTAGCCTCAATAACAAATTTTCAGCGTGCATACTCAAAAACACGTTTTTTTTAATGCAGGAGAAACAATACTTGTCCTTTCATGCAAGCCTAACAAACTATACACCTTTTGAAATGTACTTTAATTGGTTAAAAGACTTTTCAGTTGTCACTATAATATCTTATCTTTAAGATATAATATCTTTAATATAATATCTTTAACCAACAGGGTCCAAGTTAAACTATGTGGATGTTCCCTGCACTTGGAACAGTACTTCTCTCTAGGGTTTTCGACACACTTGTTCCTGGTTATGGTTATACACTTTGTTGTACATCGCTCTGGGTAAGAGCGTCTGCCAAATGCCTGTAATGTAATGTAATGTAATATCTTGCCATTGGCTGGCTGGTTAAAGAGAACATTCTCAGCCTTTTATTTAAGGGCATTGATATACGTTTTGGTTACGCAATGTAGAGATTACCACACTTTTCCTACCCATAGTTTCACATAAAGAACCAAAGGAAGGAACCATTTTACATAGCATTTAAACTTTATCCAATTATATTTAAGCAATGCAGTACAAGGGTACAACAGCAGTGTCCTACCAGGGAATTGCACTGCCCTTCCCCTTTTCATTTAGCACTTGCAGTAGGGTTGACACCAGGGTATTTAGGACGGGCACGCATTTAAGTTTAAGGAGTCCTATACTCTTGACTTTGCAAACGTCATTCACATTGCATGAACAAGATATGGAACAACTCTGTACACATTCAAATTGTTTCGATCGCCAAATAGGTGTGGAAAAATTGTGATCTCAATCTATGTTTGGGGGGGCACAAGTGCCTATTTGTGGGGGGGGGGGGTGGGTATTGACCACCAGTGCCCCCATGATCCCGATCCCAAATTGCAGGCTGGTCCACTTTACACAGGACTTTACAGAGGACTGGATGAAGTCTCCTTTTAGTGACTCAGTGTCTCCCTGTCCGAGGCCTCACCTCAAACTCCTGCTCCGGCTGGAAAGGGAAGTTTCTCTCTCTCACTTCTTCACCAAACTCGTTATTTTCCCGGGAGTTCATGACAATGACAGGGCGGGAAGAGCCATATCCGAAGCGCACGTCACAGTGCAGCGCAATGTTTTGTTCGTCTGTGCCCACATTGATGGAGAATCTGAGAGAGAAAAAGAGCCACACAAGGGATGGATGATGGATGATCAAGGATGAAGACGGCAAGAGGTTCAGTAAGAGAGTTAACAGTGCTAACAGAGACAGAGGCACCAATGACTCACAGATGCACGGCAGGATTGGAGACTTGTGTTACACACTGGAAAAAGGGGTCGTTGCCCAAATGTAACATTTACATCATTATCAGAGATCCAGTTTTAATGCTGCCCTTAGAAGGCTTGCTAATAAATTAAACCCCAATGTGCACCAATGACTCACCTTTGCGGATTGAAATGAGAGGCACCTTTGACCCACAGTTCCATTCCTGGCATGAAGGGTATGTTGTTCACCCCTGAATTCTGTTTAAAACAGAATACAGAAAAAACAAGAAAATTTATGGTCAAAGCATTTCTCTTGTGATCATGCGCACGTGAAGATCTGCAAATTTATCTGCATTCCATACGCTGACTCTTAAACTAACTATCTCTTTGGCCGTAGACATTAGCACGTCATTTGCAGCATTCGATTGTGTCTTTTTCAGCTTTTTTAAAAAACCGGTGTGGTTTGTGTATTTATGCGCTTGTGGGACAATTAACAGACAAACTCTAACCAATCAAATCAACAGAAAATAAAGTAGTTGTGCATGAGTTAACCCTGATAGGTCCAGCAGTGTCATGACACAGTAATAACTTGTGAATGTGTTTTAGCAACGTGGGTGTGTTTCTGAGTTGAGATAGTGTCTGTTTTGATTGCTATTGGAGTTAGTTCCACTTGTGTCACATTGCAAAATGCATTCAAAAGTGTTGAATTCAACAGGACAGCATTGGAAACTGAAGTAATACTTGATTTATATCAGCATTCCGGTAAAATGAAAGAAGTAAAAAATAAATAAAAAATGATGAGAAAGAATAAAACCCTTTGTCTTCATTAAGTAGGCTGTAGCTTATGCATTAAAAAGCTTTGGCCTGATCATCTAAAAATCATTTTTTCTGTCCATAGGGTTCACATCATCTATTACCATGTCATGCCTCCTGTGAGTAAATTTAGTTTTCTCATGAAATCACACTGCTGCCTGTATTCACACGTTAAACTGTCCGTCAGCCGAAGGTTCACTGCTGATGAACACCTGAATAGAGACTGAAGCTCTGAAGCCCTCACAGTTACATTACATTACAGGCATTTAGCAGACGCTCTTATCCAGAGCGACGTACAACAAGTGCATTAGTTCAAGGTGCAGAGGTGCAAACTAGAGTGAAGTAAAGATCGTAGTGCCAGAAGTGACCACATAGATCAGGACTCCAACCCTGTAGAGTAACCTGTTCAGCAAACAAACAAACAATCCTGCCAAGTACAAACTAGCACTGAAATCACATTCACCTAATCAGAATCAGACAAAAACAATCCTGCCAAATAAAAACTAACGTGATCGCATTAGCCTAACTAGGTACATTGAGCTAAACTATAGGCTAGGGAGGGGTGGGGAGAGGTGCAGCCTGAAGAGATGATCTCATTTAATTGTATTTGTGGGTGAATCCTACTGAAACATTAATTTATTTAACCCTTGTTTAGCTTCTATGATAATTCTTTGTTTTCAAAACCAAGATTTCAGATCAAATTTTAAATGTATATTTTAATCAAAATCTGTGGTTAAAAGTTAAATATTTGGTAAAAATAAATATTCATTTATATTTTGAATCTTGGGTTCCTGGTGTGTAGCTTTATTTTTAAAACCATATATGTGTGAAAATAGGTTTGAAAGTGCGCAATTGAAAAATTCCTATGAATACATCAGTCATTCAGTTGCTCAATAGCATCAGTCACATTTGCTCAACCAACCAAGAGGATGCTTTCACAACCAAGATGATGCTCACACAGGACAGTACAGTGATGACTAACCATTTGATATTTGGACGGACCAATTTCAGAGTGCAGGGGAGTTGTGCGAACTTGTGAACTTCTTACGAAAAGTTTGCACAAGGGGCATGCACACGGTGAGACCTTCATACTCAAAACATTGCGTCTTTTTGTTTGTCTACTGTTCAAAATGTGTTGTTTTGAAGAAAATATTTGCTTTCCTTTTGAGTATTCTGGCACCTTAAGGATGCAATACGCTTCAGGCCCCTCGTCCTGCTACTAAAATTTTTTTTATTTTTTAAATCAGTTTTATTTTAGTAAACTTTATTTAACCAGGAACTCCCCATTCAGATTGAAATCTGAAAGGGGGAGCTGACAAATAACATGAAGTTGTGCAACAACACAGTCCAGAGCCGTCCAGAGCCCCGGAGAGGCCTCCAGAGCCGTCCAGAGCCCCGGAGAGGCCTCCAGAGCCGTCCAGAGTCCCGCAGGGCCCGCCGCGGCCTGCTCTGGCCGCTGTTCCGCTGGCGAAGCCACCTGCCTTGCCCCCTAATGTTCGTGCTCCCCCTAGTGTTCGTGCGCCCCCTAGTGTTCGTGCTCCCCCTAGTGTTCGTGCTCCCCCTAGCGTTCGTGCTCCCCCTAGCGTTCGTGCTCCCCCTAGCGTTCGTGCTCCCACTAGCGTTCGTGCTCCCGCTAGTGTCCGTGCTCCCCCTAGTGTTCGTGCTCCCCCCTAGCGTTTTCACGCCCCCTAGTGTGTCCAAGCCATCGCTGCCCTACCCAGTGCCCCGAGACCTCGCCCTATCCATGTTCCCCACCGTGTGCCTGCCTGTTCACCTGCCCCCTTGTCTATTTTTTCACGCATGTGTGTCAGCCAGTATGTTGGCCTGTTTGTCTGCCCCCCAGGCCGTCAGCCCGTCGGCCAATCTGTTCTCCCGCCTGTCTGCCTGTCTGTCGGTGTGTCAGTCTGTGTGTTTTTTGTCATGTCTGCCCATTTGTCAGTCCGTGTGTCATAGTTCACCCCTCTCCTTCCCTCTCTGTCTGTCCCTTAGTGTGTCTGTCGGTCTTGCCGTGTGTCTCCCCGCCTGCTTGTCCCTTTGTCTGTCCTTGTAGGTCTCCCGGTGTTCCTGTCTGAGTCCTGTCCCCGTCAGAGTCCAGTCCCGAGTCCTGTCCCCGTCCGAGTCCAGTCCCGAGTCCTGTTCTCCCGTCCGAGTCCAGTCCCGAGTCCTGTTCCCCCGTCCGAGTCCAGTCCCGAGTCCTGTTCCCCCGTCCGAGTCCAGTCCCGAGTCCTGTTCCCCCGTCCGAGTCCAGTCCCGAGTCCTGTTCCCCCGTCCGAGTCCAGTCCCGAGTCCTGTTCCCCCGTCCGAGTCCAGTCCCGAGTCCTGTTCCCCCGTCCGAGTCCAGTCCCGAGTCCTGTTCCCCGTCTGAGTCCCGTCCTGAGTCCTGTTCCCCGTCTGAGTCCCGTCCTGAGTCCTGTTCCCCGTCTGAGTCCAGTCCTGAGTCCTGTTCCCCGTCTGAGTCCAGTCCCGAGTCCTGTTCCCCCGTCCGAGTCCAGTCCCGAGTCCTGTTCCCTCGTCCGAGTCCAGTCCTGAGTCCCGAGTTCCCCCTCTGTCCTGTCCCAGTCCTGAGTCCGGTCTCGTCTCGTCCCAGTCCCGAGTCCTGTCTCCAGCTCCCACCCTCTGTTCACTCCCTCCCCGGGTCGGCCTCCTGGGACATCAGGAGCCGTCCCTTGGGGGGGGGTACTGTCATGGTTCTGTGTTTTCCTGTCTGTGTTTCCCTTGTTGGGCCGCCAGATGGCGGCACTTCTGTTTTGTGTCCTGCTCCCCCCTGTTAATTGTATGATTGTTTTCAATTGTCTCGTTATTCCATCATTGTTCCCACCTGTGTCTTGTGATCCCCTCTTCTGGTTTGATTGTTTTTTGAGTTCACCTGTGTCTTGTTACCCCCTGTGCATTTAAGTTCTTTGTACCCTTGACTCGGGTGCTGGTTCCTTGTGTTTGTTCCTACGTATGTTTGCTCAGACCATTTGTACCTGCCCTTGTGCTCTGCCTGCCCGTGTTCTGCCCTGCCCGTGTTTGTGAGTTCCTCTTATTTTCTGTTTTATTTAGATATTTTTTGAGTTTGTGTTTTTGCCCATCGTGGCCTTTTCTGTTCCCTGTCTGTTTGCCTTTTTGTCAGTAAAGTCTTTTGTTCCCCTCCCATTTTGGATTTGTGAGTTTTGTCCCTCTGCTTTTGGGTCCGTATCCCCCATGAGTCCTGACAGAAAGCCAGCAAATTTACGTGTTAAAGTTTCCTAATAATGATAATATTATTAGATTCATGGTCTTAGCCTATTATCAAATAGACCAAACATGAATATGTTAGGAGGTAATCCAGTGTACCTACTGTACTTTAAACCTCTAAAAAAACATGGAAGTTTACTTCTGCTTCTAACAATAGAGGTGATATTTGCTGACAGTTGTTAAATCCAGCCAGTCACTCTCCAATTTCAGGCAAAATATTTTCCATGCATCAAAACCAAATCGCACCACACTGGTTTTCTGCTTGAAACTGGGACTGTTTCTAGAAATGTAGATTTCAACTATCAGACCTCAACGGCCATTATCTATATAGACATAAACAATTCCAATCAGTGACTTCAATTTAATGTCAAAAACTGTCTTCAAACTTAAAATCAAAAGCAACATGATTTCTGACAGGCATCGATGGGTTCGGAGTTTTTCTTTCTGGAAGTAGTTATGCCATCCATACAATATCAGGCAACACTAATGGGCACAGGTTGTTTATGTACAAAACAGACATCATTAGGGAAAAAAGAGATAGGACTTCACAGATAGGATGGGTATTTAAACCAGGCTAGAAGATCAGTGCGGGGAGGGTTGCTGTACCGTGAACTTGTTTTGTGTTTCAGTGCCCTTCCCGCTGGCCAGTGTGATTACCATAAACTTTTACTTTTTTCAGCGAAGTGTTTGTTGTCTTGGTGAGTTCCTGCGTTGCTTGAACTGGGAACAAATGGTGTAGCATGTATATGTGACCACAAGAGAGAAGTGGACCCCACTTTATTGAGAACACGTTATTACTTGTGAGCGCTGGCTTTGCTGAAGAGGATGTGGAAGAAATGGGCAATAACTGTGACCATAAAGTGATGGACAGGCTTAGACTCTTATTGACTCACACGAAGGTGCTTAAAAACCGCGCCATTTGCATTCTTAAACGGTCAAGTGGGGAAATATTTTCGGTGATATGTAACATTAATTTAATCAATTTATAAAAGTATTCTCACTCCAGATTCACCTCACAGTTGCTCCCCATACTCTACTCATGTATGCATGCTCACACAGACGCGCGCGCGCGCGCACCGGCACGCACCTGTAGAATATCACACACAGCACCAACCCGTACAGTATCACTGCTGCCTCTCTAGCCATTTTCCAGCAGGGGGTGCCAGTGCCAGGAAATTCGCAATATAAGCGGCAGGCACAACTTTTTTGTGCTGTAACTGCACTGTGATGTTGCAACATATCGAAATGTTAAAAGTATAGGCTGTTTGACTCCTTCTGTAAGTGGGTTTAAAATATGGACCGTCATCAGTTACTGCTAAGCTCGTGTCCTTACTGCCCTCCGACAGAACAGCTTTGTGATTGGGTACTTCTGTAGCCTGTATATCAGTATGTCATGGTCTTGGATGGGACCCATAGACCTGTCTTAATAATATGTGTCAGGGACATTACGTGTCCGTCCTTCTTTGGGAACAATGTGCGATTTGAAAACAATGTTTTAAAAAGAATGTACACTATTTATGCAAGCTTTTACATAATATAAGTTTATTGAGTGTCATTAATGCTGAGAATTTTTTTTACCCATGAAAATAATAGGTCATCCTCCTCTTGTCCTCACTTTCTTCCTCCTTTATCCATCTTTCTTAAACTGGTGAGGTGCAAAATTTTCCTTTGAACTAGCATGCTAGCATGCTAAGGGCATTGATATACGTTTTGGTTACGCAATGTAGAGATTACCACACTTTTCCTACCCATAGTTTCACATAAAGAACCAAAGGAAAGAAATACTGGAAGCTTAAGTTATTGAGAGTTCTTATACTTTTTTATCCAACAGGCAGCAAAGTTTTTATACTTCCCACCATAGGAGGATTAGGTTTTGGCTGGAAAACCATTAAGTCTTATTATTGTTTCCTCTAATATATTTGGAAAAAAGTAAATGTCCACCTTAATTCTTTGCCTTAATTTCAGGGCAGGTGCTTGTCAAAGTGGTTTAAGGAAGCCTGCTTCTCCTGTCAGACTAGCAGTGGGGCATCTTGCCCTTGGAATGTCTAGGCTAGAAAATTCTGCAGAACACATTCAAGTTCTGACTAAGGAGTGCATTTGTGACCCTTAAAATATGTTCATACACAAGGTCTGTAGAAAGAACTGGACCCCCCCACCCCCCAATGAACAGCCACACACAGACACCATGATGAGATTTGCTCATGATAGAGATTTATTATTGAAGCTGTACTGATTCTCACACTCAGTGAGTTTGGACAGATGCCAGAGGGGGTCTGTTAAATGTTGCAGAGAAGCACAAGATTAAAGGCACTGATGTCTGGGAGGGACTAAGTGCAGCCATAGCGCAGCTGTAGGAAGGTGGCGGGAAGCCGAAGCAGAACAGCCAATCAGGAGCCAGAAATTCTCGCACCTCCTGGTTGGTCTTTATCTTAAACTTATTCCATGGATTGTGGCATCTCCTTCAACCCAAATTTTATTACGTGATAGGCCAGGCAGACGGTCGGGAAACACCAAAACTTGGTTACCGGGTAGTATAATGTGAAATGTGTTGTCGGTGATGGCAATGGTCACCTATAAGACAGAAGAAGAAATCATAAGAAAGTTAAAATGGGGTTGGTGAGAGAAGGCAGGAGAGTTAAGTTACCAAAGAAGAAAGTTAACACAGTCCACTTCACACAGAACACACTACGACTGCAGTGAAAAACAATGATGTTGTGAGTAATAACAAATGAATAAACCTCAAATCTATATGATGCAGAACTTGATCTTCATTTATATTATTGATATTTATTTCCATTGCTGTAAAAATATATTTTACATAATTGGTCTTGGATAAAGAACATAACTGAAGGAATGAAGGAAGAGTGGAATGATTTGACTGGAATATTTTGGAACAATATTTCTGCCCGAAGGGTAGAAAGGATTTTGAAGGGTAAATTTTCTGAGAATGGTGGCTGAAGATTTCTGGGTGAACTCTCATCTGAACATATTACAGGAATTTAGCAGACGCTCTCATCCATTTTACATAGCATTTAAACTTTATCCAATTATATTTAAGCAATGCAGTACAAGGGTACAACAGCAGTGTCCTACCAGGGAATTGCACTGCCCTTCCCCTTTTCATTTAGCACTTGCAGTAGGGTTGGCACCAGGGTATTTAGGACGGGCACGCATTTAAGTTTAAGGAGTCCTATACTCTTGACTTTGCAAACGTCATTCACATTGCATGAACAAGATATGGAACAACTCTGTACACATTCAAATTGTTTCGATCGCCAAATAGGTGTGGAAAAATTGTGATCTCAATCTATGTTTGGGGGGGCACAAGTGCCTATTTGTGGGGGGGGGGGGGTATTGACCACCAGTGCCCCCATGATCCCGATCCCAAATTGCAGGCTGGTCAACTTTACACAGGACTTTACAGAGGACTGGATGAAGTCTCCTTTTAGTGACTCAGTGTCTCCCTGTCCGAGGCCTCACCTCAAACTCCTGCTCCGGCTGGAAAGGGAAGTTTCTCTCTCTCACTTCTTCACCAAACTCGTTATTTTCCCGGGAGTTCAAGACAATGACAGGGCCGGAACAGCCATATCCGAAGCGCTCGTCACAGTGCAGCGCAATGTTTTGTTCGTCTTGGCCCACATTGATGGAGAATCTGAGAGAGAAAAAGAGCCACACAAGGGATGGATGATGGATGATCAAGGATGAAGACGGCAAGAGGTTCAGTAAGAGTGTTAACAGTGCTAATAGAGACAGAGGCACCAATGACTCACAGATGCACGGCAGGATTGGAGACTTGTGTTACACACTGGAAAAAGGGGTCGTTGCCCAAATGTAACATTTACATCATTATCAGAGATCCAGTTTTAATGCTGCCCTTAGAAGGCTTTCTAATAAATTAAAGGCCAATGTGCACCAATGACTCACCTTTGTGGATTGAAATGAAAGGCACCTTTGACCCACAGTTTCATTCCTGGCATGAAGGATATGTTGTTCACCCCTGAATTCTGTTTAAAACAGAATACAGAAAAAACAAGAAAATTTATGGTCAAAGCATTTCTCTTGTGATCATGCGCACGTGAAGATCTGCAAATTTATCTGCATTCCATACACTGACTCTTAAACTAACTATCTCTTTGGCCGTAGATATTAGAGCATCATTTGCAGCATTCGATTGTGTCTTTTTCAGCTGTTTTAAAAATCCAAAATGCTGCATACTTACGGTCATCTTGTTAGTTCAGTTGTTCAGTCTTCACAGTAGTGCAGCTCTGATTAGAATGCATTGTGAATTGTAAGGTGTGATTTGTGTATTCATGCGCTTGTGAGACAATGAACAGACAAACTCTAACCAATCAAATCAACAGAAAATAAAGTAGTTGTGCATGAGTTAACCCTGATAGGACCAGCAGTATCATGACACAATAATAACTTGTGGGTGTGTTTTAGTGAAGTGGGTGTGTTTCCGAGTTGAGATAGTGTCTGTTTTGATTGCTGTTGGAGTTAGTTCCACTTGTGTCACATTGCAAAATGAATTCAAAAGTGTTGAATTCAACAGGACAGCATTGGAAACTGAAGTAATACTTGATTTATATCAGCATTCCGGTGAAATGAAAGAAGCAAAAAAGTATGATGAGAAAGAATAAAACCCTTTGTCTTCATTAAGTAGGCTGTATCTTATGCATTAAAAAGCTTTGACCTGATCATCTAAAAATCATTTTTTCTGGTCATAGGGTTCACATCATCTATTACCAAGTCATGCCTCCTGTGTGTACATTTAGTTTTCTTATGAAATCACACTGCTGCCTGTATTAACACATTAAACTGTCCGTCAGCCGAAGGTTCACTGCTGATGAACACCTGAATGGAGACTGAAGCTCTGAAGCCCTCACAGTTCATCTCATTTTATTGTATTTGTGGGTGAATATTTCCATGAAAGCTGTACACCACCAGGGTACAAAGATTGTCTTAGGGTCATTTTTGACCCGGCAGTTATAAAATTATTTACACACCACAAAAACCACGAAGACACACACACACACATACACTCCCACACTCACACACACACTAACACATACACACACACACACACACACACGCACACACACATACGCACGCACGCACACCCACACACACACTCCCACAGTCTCTCTCTCACACACACACACACACACACACGCACACACACAGACATACGCACACACACACACACGCTCGCACACCCACATACACACACACACACACTCCCTCAGTCTCACACACACACACACACACACATACACACACATTACATTACATTACATTACAAGCATTTAGCAGACGCTCTTATCCAGAGCGACGTACAACAAGTGCATTAGTTCAAGGTGCAGAGGTGCAAAAGAAACATACTAGAGTTAAGTAAAGATCGTAGTGCCAGAAGTGACCACATAGATCAGGACTCCAACTCTGTAGAGTAACCTGTTCAGCAAACAAACAAACAATCCTGCCAAATACAAACTAGCACTGAAATCACATTTGCCTAATCAGAATCAGACAAAAACAATCCTGCCAAATAAAAACTAACGTGATCGTATTAGCCTAACTAGGTATATTGAGCTAAACTATAGGCTAGGGAGGGGTGGGGAGAGGTGCGAGATTTCGCACACGCACACACACACGCACGCACACACACACATAAACACACACACACACACGCGCACACACACACAGTTGTACAGTGTCAAGAGAGGCTAGTGCGCTTGTAGCTCTCTGGAAGATAGGGTCCACCTGCTTGACAGGCCACATTATGAAGACACCAGTACTATGGCTAATTAAAGCTGCGTGACGACAAGACAACAGGGTTCACGTTCACACACCACTGCCTCTACCTGCTAAGTGCTAGTACACCCAAACTGCTCTATGAGCCATATTCTATGTACACTGTACTGCCTCTATGAGCTATTCTATGTACTAACTGCTCTATGAGCTAGCTATGTACACTAAAGCTACCTCTATGAGCTACATCTATCGTACACTGCACTGCCTCTATGAGCTATGCTATGTACACTAAACTGCCTCTATGAGCTATGTTATGTACACTGCACTGCCTCTATGACTTATGCTATGTACACTAAACTACCTCTATGAGTTATGCTATGTAGACTAGACTGCCTCTATGAGTAAATGCTATGTACACTAAACTGCCTCTATGAGCTATACTATGTACACTAAACTGCCTCTATGAGCTATGCTATGTACACTAAACTGCCTCTTGAGCTATGCTATGTACAACTGCCTCTGTGATATGCTGTCATGCCTCAAGCACACCTTGCATACTGTCCTACATGTGCTAATTAGAGTTGATTAATTTATGTTCTTCACGTTTTTGTTTTGTATCTATTATCTTATTGTATTCTTATTTATTGTTGTTGTTTATACACCTTGTGGGTGGGGGGCAATGGTTCAAAAAATGGGAACAGATTAGTATTTTGTAGTTGAATTCATTCACTTTCGACCCTTAGGACAAGGGGAGTATACAGAATGTTAAGACTACACAAGGGTTAATATGTCCCAGACATTATAAAATGGGGGGCCTGTGTATTAAACCTGCTGTCATTTCTACATGGGGTATAAAAAATGTCCTTCAATAAAAGCTGGGAATGTGCAGTTTAACCATGTGAATTGCTAGATTACAAATCTAAAATTGTGTAGTACAGAGCCAAATCAAGAAAAAATAGGTATTTGTCCAAAGTATGCATAGAAGTGATTTTTGGAGAGTGGCTTTCCCTCTTGCTATTGTATTACAACGAAACAACCTGTGGAAGGGTTTACATGCTCATTTTTGTAGCCATTTCCTTATAATTTTTCTGAGGAATTTATCAGACAATTATCGGACATCCTGCAGTTTGTGTGTGAAAGGGTTCACGGGAATTTTGCGCTGATGTTCCTACAGGGCCGGCCCTAGGATTTTGGTAACCCTAAACAACGAGGGGGGGGGGCTCTCTTGGTAAAATCCTTCATACGTTGCATTGTTATACACTGTTCTGTTGCCGTTCCATTTAAAATTTATACCACTAATTCTGCGATAGGGGATGAATAATGTAATTACGAAAATAACGTTATTTACCTTAGGTAAACATTGGATCGTGTGGCCCCCCCTAGCGGTCGTAGCCCTAAACATGCCACGGGCCGGCCCTGTGTTCCCATGTAGTGTCTGTGCATGTTGTGACAAAGTATTTTAAACAATCTGAAAAGTTAGTCATCTGCAGGTCCATGCATGTTATTTCATGCTGACTTATCCTTGTAAACCTGCATGCATACAAAGCCTCATAGTCTGCATAGAACACAAAATGGCCATCAGATCTGGTGATTTTAATAGACCCATTAAAGTAAAAAATCACAAATATGTGATTAGAATGTTCATAACTGTACCAAATGTTCTTTAATGTACCATTTTCACTAGGTTTTTAGCATAACATTGAAATGTGTATTAGCGCTTGTGTAACATATTTTGTAACATATTGTATTTATATTAATATATAATATATCATTCTTCAATCTTGCTGCAATGTAGAACATTACTTTTGGCAAAGCAATTAAATGTTTTACCAATAATTTATCTTAAAATGTGTAAAAAATGTAACATTTTAAAATTTTGCTGCATTTAAAATTATTTATTTATTGTTTTAACATTTGGCAATGCCAATGCTAAATTGAGCAGGATTACAGAATGTCCAAAGAGGTCCTGGGTTCAAATCTCTCCTGTGCCTTTCTGTGTGGAGTCTGCATGTTCTCCCCGTGTCCACGTGGGTGTCCTCCAGGTACTCCGGTTTCCTCCTAAGCTAATTGGAGAATCTAAGCTAAGGTAAGCTAACTGGAGAATCTAAATTGCACATACAGTCAGGTCCATAAATATTTGGACATTGACAAAGTTTTTGTTATTTTAGCTGTCTACCACAGCATATTGGAGTTGAAATTAAATGACGCTCAAAGTGCAGACCTTCAGCTTTCATTTGAAGGTATTTACATCCCAATCGGATGAACGGTGTAGGAATTACAGCACTTTTTATATGTGGTCACCCCCTTTTTAAGGGACCAAAGGTAAATGGACTGCATTTATATAGCGCTTTTATCCAAAGCGCTTTACAATTGATGCCTCTCATTCGCCAGAGCAGTTAGGGGTTAGGTGTCTTGCTCAAGGACACTTCGACATGCCCAGGGCGGGGTTTGAACCGGCAACCCTCCGACTGCCAGACAATCGGTCTTACCTCCTGAGCTATATCGCCCCATTAGGTAAGGTAATTGGACAATTGGCTGCTCAGCTGTTCCATGGCCAGGTGTGTGTTATTCCCTCATTATTTCATTTACTAGTAAGCAGATAAAAGGTCTAGAATTGATTTCATGTGTGGCATTTGCATTTGGAATCTGTTGCTGTTAACTCTCAATTTGAAGTCCAAAGAACTGTCACTGTCGGTGAAGCAAGCCATCATTAGGCTGAACAAAAAAAAAATGCATCAGAGAAATAGCAAAAATATTAGGTGTGGCCAAGTCAACAATCAAGAGAAGACTTCACCAGACTAAATACAGAGGGTTTACTACAAGAATTAAACCATTGGTAAGCCTAAAAAAAACAGGAAGACCAGATTAGAGTTTGCCAAAAAACATCTAAAAAAGCCTGTACAGTTCTGGAACAACATCCTATAGACCGATGAGACACAGGTCAACTTGTACCAGAATGATGTGAAGAGAAGAGTATGGAGAAGGGAAGATACTGCCCATTACCCAAAGCATACCACCTCATCTGTGAAGCATGGTGGAGGTAGTGTTATAGCGTGGGCATGTATGGCTGCCACTGGAACTGGTTTCCTTGTATTTATTGATGATGTGACTGCTGACAAAAGCAGCAGAATGAATTATGAAGTGTATAGGGCTATATTATGTGCTCAGATTCAGCCAAATGCTTCAAAACTCATTGGACGGTGCTTCACAGTGCAGATGGACAATGACCCGAAGCATACTGCGAAAGCAACCCATGACTTTAAATCGCAGTCGCTCAAATATGTAATCGTTATAATTGAGAGCTGTAACGTTACGATTCATCAGCATGGAAACAACAGTTGTATAAGTCATCAGTGTAGAATTATAACGTTATGCTGTGTCAATGTATTTAATATGCTGTATCAATATTTGTTTGTGCTTGTGAAAGCATTTCTCTTATCAAAACATACGCACGCACACACACACACACACACACACACACACACACACAGTTGTACAGTGTTCAGCAGAGGCAGCTGCGCTGTAGCTCTCTGAGAGAGATAGGGTCCCACCTTGCTTTGACAGGCCACATTATGGGAAGACACCAGTACCCCCCATGGGCTAATTACAACTGCTGACTGACATAAGACAAAAGGGTTCGCCTTCACACTCACCACTGCCTCTACCTGCTATGCTATGTACACTAAACTGCCTCTATGAGCTATATTCTATGTACACTGTACTGCCTCTATGAGCTATTCTATGTACACTAAACTGCCTCTATGAGCTATGCTATGTACACTAAACTACCTCTATGAGCTATATTCTATGTACACTGCACTGCCTCTATGAGCTATGCTATGTACACTAAACTGCCTCTGTGATCTATGCTATGTACACTGCATCTGCAAAGTCCATGCTCACACACTTGCATACTGCCTATGCAGTTCAATCTCATGTTGACATTGCTTATTGATTCTATTATTGGTTACACAATCATAACAATTGTATTTGTAGTACAGAGCCAAATCAAGAATAGGTATTTGTCCAGAGTATGCACAGAAGTGATTTTTGGAGAGTGGCTTTCCCTCTTGCTATTGTATTACAACGAAACAACCTGTGGAAGGGTTTACATGCTCATTTTTGTAGCCATTTCCTAATTATTTTTCGGAGGAATTTATCAGACAATTATCGGACATCCTGCAGTTTGTGTGTGAAAGGGTTCACGGGAATTTTGCGCTGATCTTCCTACAGGGCCGGCCCTAGGATTTTGGTAACCCTAAACAACGAGGGGGGGGGGGCTCTCTTGGTAAAATCCTTCATACATTGCATTGTTATACACTGTTCTGTTGCCGTTCCAATTTATACAGTTAATTCTGCGATAGGGGATGAATAATGTAATTACGAAAATAACGTTATTTACCTTAGGTAAACATTGGATCGTGTGGCCCCCCCTAGCGGTCGTGGCCCTAAACATGCCACGGGCCGGCCCTGTGTTCCCATGTAGTGTCTGTGCATGTTGTGACAAAGTATTTTAAACAATCTGAAAAGTTAGTCATCTGCAGGTCCATGCATGTTATTTCATGCTGACTTATCCTTGTAAACCTGCATGCATACAAAGCCTCATAGTCTGCATAGAACACAAAATGGCCATCAGATCTGGTGATTTTAATAGACCCATTAAAGTAAAAAATCACAAATATGTGATTAGAATGTTCATAACTGTACCAAATGTTCTTTAATGTACCATTTTCACTAGGTTTTTAGCATAACATTGAAATGTGTATTAGCGCTTGTGTAACATATTTTGTAACATATTGTATTTATATTAATATATAATATATCATTCTTCAATCTTGCTGAAATGTAGAACATTACTTTTGGCAAAGCAATTAAATGTTTTACCAATAATTTATCTTAAAATGTGTAAAAAATGTAACGTTTTAAAATTGTGCTGCATTTAAAATTATTTATTTATTGTTTTAACATTTGGCAATGCCAATGCTAAATTGAGCAGGATTACAGAATGTCAACTTCAACCTCAGTTCTTCCGACGACTTTCTCTTTGCCTCTCCCCTGCCTTCGCCTGACTCCTTGGCACTCATTTTGCTAGTTTTTTTACATGAATGAAAAAAATAACATCGCTGGTAATTTGTAGGTAGCAAGCTAGCTTACGTTTCACATCAGAAAGAACGAGCAGGAGAACGGCAGCCGTGCAGCTGCTCGATCCCGTGGGTGCACGCACATCATGCGTCAAGCATAATGATTGGCCGGAAAGATGCAACCTGCGTTTTTAAATGACTTCGCCCCTAAATACAGATCTCGGATCAGATTTGTGACAGTGCAAACCGGATCCTGAATCAGCAGCCAGGGGATTTAGTAAATTCATACACTTTTTTTGTGAAATGGCGAGAGTATCGTACATTTGGGCACTTTTTGGCATTTTATGATCGTACAGAGGGTAAAATTATGGTACAAATACGATAATTATCGTACACCTGGCGACGCTGTAGCTAGCTAATAACGGCTACCTACAGGGTTGGGAAAAGCGAAGGAGCCGTCTATACTTGCGCAGTCGCGTTGTAAACAAAACAACGCAAGGACTACTGTTAGAAATACAGTATGTGCCCTGTCACTTTACGTTGTGGGATTTGTTGTGTTTTTTTATTTGATAGTCGCCATCTCAAGTTACCAAATTGGCTAAATTAGCGCCGACGTTTCCCTGCTGTTCCTGGCTACGGTCTGAAACACTGCCAAAGAGGTGGTGACATTAAACGACACTAGCAGACACCCCAGGTCCAGTATATTATTTAATATGGGTTATTTAGATAATTTATTAGGGTAATGGTTGAAAAAAAAAATTCCCCTCATGAAAATAGCTTTTGTCACGTGATTTACCATCACGGTATTACATTACGTTTATGATAGTACTATTTCACATTTGAATTTTACCGTCTACCGTCATACCGGTATACCGTCACATCCCTAACATGGAACCTCCTGGACTCCGAACTTGCATTTTTCCAAGTTGAGCTTTAAATGTACAGCTCTGGCTCTATCCAGTACCTGCTTCAACCGCTTGTCATGCTCCTCCCTATTGCGGCCCCACACCAGGATATCATCAACCAGGATTTCGCATGGCTGCCCAGCAAACAGCTGCTCCGTTGTCCTCTGGAACACTTCGCTGCCAGCTGAAATGCCGTACGGCATATGGAGGAACCTGTACCGTCCTATTGCAGACATGAAAGTGGTTACTTTGGAAGAGTTTTCTTCAAGTGGAATCTGCCAGAATCCACACTTGGCATTGAGTGGATGCTTTAGTGTCCGGCGTATCTGCAATGACCTGCTGTATAGTTTCCATGGGGTGGTGTGCCTGCAACAATGCCTTATTCAAATGGACAGGGTCTATGCACAATCAAACTTTGCCATCCTTTTTACTTGCAGCTACCATTGCAGAAACGCATTCAGTGGCTTCAGTCTCAGTCTGATTTATCCTGCCGCAGTTGTTGCAATGCTTGTTAAATTTAACGCATTTGGATCTCTCAGGAGGATGTGAACCATCACAATTTGAACAGCGCAGGGCTTGAATGGCGCACACCTCTGTCTCTCTCCTCACTTCTTTCGTTCCCCTCTCAGATTGCTCGTTCAGCATGCAGAGGTTGATAGCGGACTCTAAAGTCAAATTTTTCTCACGAAGTAATTGTTTGCGCACTGTATCACTCTGTATGCCACATACAATGCGGTCTCGTATGAGCTCGTCAGTCAGTCAGCGCCAAACTCACACTTCTGAGACAGTCTTTAAAGACGTTGAGACAGAGAATTGCATTGATTCGTCAGGCTTTTGGACGGTCTTTTAACCTGGTTTTAGCCTGGTTCTTACCCTCCCTGATTTACTTTTTATACTTTTATTTTTATTTGTACTACTTCTGTTTTTATACTATTTTTATGTTTTTATTTATTTTAAACTATTTGCTCTGTTATTTATCTGACCTCATTTGTCTGCCGTGTTTCTTGTTGCCCCACTTTCTTTACTGCTGCCGTTTACCCTAATTTTAATCTTGATTTTAGTTTTGTGCTTAGATCTTAAATGTTTTTTTATATCCTTCAGTCACCCTGTTTTTTTTCTGTCTTTTTATGTACAGCACATTGAGTTGCACCCACCGTCGGAAATGTGCTTTATAAATAAAGCTTGATTGACTGATAGATAGTATTAAACGTCTGTCTGTCCATAATGACATTCTTTACCGGGAGTCATATTTGTTGAAACTTCTGTAACAGTACCTCTGGGTCTTCCTGGTTCTCATCCGCCCCAAAAAAAGCCTCTGACTTTTTAACCGCATCAAGTCCAGCCAGATTTAGCAGAGTGTACGCTTGGATTTTCTTTGTTTTGTCCGCTAAACCTGCGTTGCAGTATATCCGCCATTCCTTTTCGAACTTCTTCCAACTTCGCGACATTCTCATCAAACACCATAGGATCATTCCGTCTCAGTCCTTGAGCCATTTCCACCGTCTGACACCATGCAGAGAGCTGGTTTGTAATAAATAGTCCAACAATGATATGCAGATAAAACCAGTGAGTTTACTGTGCACTTTCAGACCAAACGGTACATCATCTGAATACAGTCCCCCGTGCTCCCAAAACCCCCATTATATATAGTTCCGTGGCCATAGCCACACCCATCATATACAAACACCCTTGAGGGCAAACAACTGGTGGGTGATATCCATTAAAATATCACAGTGACGTAATAAAACTAGTCCTGTGTGTATAATAGACGCGTATACAGTATATCAGACAAGCAGCAGTGTTCTGGAGGAGCTGCAGAGGTCTGATGGAGGAGGCTGGTAGGCCAGGAAGGAGGGAGTGGCAGCAGTCCAGATGGGAGATGATCAGCACCTGGACTAAGAGCTGGGTTGAGTAGGTGGGGAGGAAGTGGTGGATTTTCTGAATTTTGTACAGAAAGAATCTGTTTTTCTTCAAGTGTGACAAAAAAAAGGAGAACCAAGGTGGTGAATCCAGAGGCAATAAGCACTGAGGGACGGTGAGTCAATGCTGACATCTAGTGGCACTTTCAGTGAAATGCAGCAGGGGAAAGAGTAATGGTGTGACATCAGCAGCCACAGAACCATGGGCCAATCACTGCAGAGCCCCTCTATGCCCTCTGCCCCTCCCTGTTTTCTCACTGACCCGAATGTCTACATGTGTGGTATCTAATTTTTTGAACACATTTTTTAAATGTAGAAATTACAAACATAATTCATAGAAATATTTATTTATAAATTAATATATTTTTCAGAGATAAACCCAGAATGACTTTGTTTGGGTGGCTCAGATACAGAAAGCACTCACTCCAGGGGCAAGATGCCCCACTGTGAGTCTGATGAGAGAACAGGATTAATTTAATTATTTCACACAACCACCTGCTTTCTTAAGCTGTTATTAAGGCACAAGATGATGGTGGACATCAACGTTTTTTCTTAAGTAAAAAGCGGAAACATGAATAAGACACTATGGTTTACCCAGCCAATACCTAATCCTCCTGTGGTGGGAGGTATGGAAACTTGTTTCCTGGATAAAAAAGCATTTGAACTGAGGCTTCCTGTCATAGTATTTATTTCCTTTGGTTCCTTATGTGAAACGATTTGAAAATGTCTTTACACAGAATGATGAAACATAAATAATACAATGTTTATAAACAATATTTGGCATGTTTGTTCTTTCTGTTATCACATCATTCTTGATTAAATCAACTTTGTTGTAAAAAAAATACCACTTTTAATTTGAAATGCTGCAACAACTTTTTACAAAGGAACAAAGTTTTCTCCAGATTTCCTTACTGAAGGCAGGTCAGGACTGTGAAATGAACATGAGAAGGACAAGATGCTTTTGTGATTGCTTCAGTTTATTAAGCAGCAGAACAAAAAAAGATGAAAGGTTTACAGATATTTGAACACCATCCACCAAATGCCAATCATGTCTGCTGTGATATAAGTGGAAGTCTTTCGGTCACTGAAAGATCTTCAGCTTTTGCACAGCGTGGTACAGCATGGTAACACTGGCTGTGTCTTTCAGGCTAATCCACTGAAATTTGACCAGCATTTGAGAGCATGCATTTCCCTGCATCACTGAAAACAACAGAGTGATCAGTGTCAACATAGGCACTGTCTGTCATCTGCACAGAGTCCTCGTAATACACAATGACATACATTGGCTGATTTGAGGAACAGCTGACGTAACTTTTGGGAGGGATCTGCACAAATTTGGCAGGAGCGTTTTCTTTGAACATCAAGCCCCTGGAGGCGTGTTTCATAGTCAAGGCAGCGCCTCCGATCGGGTCTTTGCTGTAGTAGACGCGCAGGGGCCTTGCAGTCTCATTGGACACATGCATGGTGTTCCCCATCTCTGCTGCTGAGAGAGAGAGAGAGAGAGAGGGAGAGAGAGAGACTTAACTACAAACACATATACACATACACCAACATGCAATACATACATGCACATATACACACAAATACATACACATATATACACATGAACAAATACAGAAAGGGAATGAATGTCTGTGTGTGTGCATGTGTGTGTGTGTTTGTGAGTGCATGTGTTGCTTGTGTGTGAGAGAGAGACAGTGAGACATATTTCAATTACAGTACAGTACATTTCCCACCGCTGGCTCTGCCCCTATCTGGCTATCCTAACTGGTGCTGAAATGTCTTCACTGAGCTCACCTGAAGAGATGGGACTGTTTTACCTGTAGTTAGGCTCAGTTGTGAGCAATAAATATATATTTTTAAAATTTCTTTCCTCTTTGCTTTTCTAATTTGCTCATCCCTGGTTTCAAAATAAAAGCCCAGTTTATTCCCCTTGGTAATTCCTGCATGGTGCCACTCTCATTGTACCTGTCTAGGTCTCCTCAGCTGACTGTCCTCTTTCAGGGTTTCAACATGCAAACATATATTATGCAGAAAAATAAAACACCCTAAATATTTAAAAATAATATTTTCATACTTGTTAAATATATAGTTCATAAGTTACTTCAAATATTACAACTTTGAAACTTGCCATGTTGTTTCACATGCACAATTGTCGAATACAAACTTCAACTATGCAAAATTCATGACAATAAAAGTTATATTTTTCACTTCCATTCTTTGCCATTTCATTAAAAGGACACGCTGTAAGACAGGCTTCTCTGCACTTGATCTCACCTGCTAAAGTAGGTGGCTGGTTGTGGTCACAGGTGGAGGTCTCAGGCTGGTGTAGAGCTGAAGATCAGAGGTGTTCTGAATGCCCCTCTCTCTGTGCACCTGGCCTTATATTCTCTCTGGAGATAAAGGTGTGGCCAGTAATCGCTTATCTGTTTGAGAAAGTCACAATTTCCCGGCAGACAGCTTTCTTCACTTCACAAGAATACATTTTTAATTCAGCACAGTTATGGCCTCACTGGAAACCAAATGCATGAGAAATTAAATATCTGTGCATTGTAACATGTTTGGAATGCATGCCGTGGTCTTGCATATGTATGACACAGACCGAGGGTATACCGTTAGCACAGATAATGATGACTCCGGAATTAAACTCCAAAATCTGCGTTGGGATTTGGTCCAATATGTAACGTTACACCAGTAGTATAGATAACTAGTTGTACTGTACTGATAACTAGTTTTTAACTAGGCTACCGACATACAAACAATTAGTATGTCTGTTGTGTAAAACAGGCCATTAAAAATACTTCCATTCAAAAATATGACATTCTCTTTCCTTGTATTTCTATTCATGGTAAAGGGAAAATGATTGAATTCATGCCTATGTGTTTCTTTCAGAGTATAGGCTATATGTGTTTGCATGCATTTACTGTATGTGAAGGGAAATTTTGAGACTCCCCATGATTGTGATGGTGTCACATGTTAAAGTTAGGGTATTCCCATCAATGCTGATCAAACTGTTTCCTCCAAACTCTCGATGCTTCATGATAAAACTACATCACATGTATGACTATACACTCATATAATCAATATGTAATCCAATAAACCTATATCAGTAGTTGCAGCTAAGCTTATGGAAACGCAAGAAACCACAATATCAACTGTAGAAAAAAAGCAAGAGAACGCAGAAGGCTTAAAAAAACCACACTTACTCACACAGCAGAGAACAATAATCCAAAACTAATAAAACTCTATTGCCAAATAAAAGTACTAGAAGACTAATATTTTACAGTGACCCCTATGTAACCTGAATACAATGGAAAATTACAGGAGGCTGTAACTTGTATGCTTAAATTGAAAATTCCAAGAGGCTGTGACTTGTATGCATAATGGAAAATTACAGAATAAAGACTAATATTTTTTTAAGGGAAAGTTTGGGTAACTGTGACGGTACGGGTGCTGGGACCCAGGCGCAGAGTGGAAAAAAAACACGAAACTCAAAAGGGAGAAAATTAACAAAGACTTTACTTACAGAAAGGCAAACAAACAGGGAACAGAAAAGGACACGAAGGGCAAAAACACAAACTCAAAAAATCTAAATAAGGCAAACAAACAGGGAACAGAAAGGACACGAAGGGCAAAAACACAAACTCAAAATCTAAATAAGGCAAACAACAGGGAACAGAAAGGACACGAAGGGCAAAACACAAACTCAAAAATATCTAAATAAAACAGAAAACAAGAGGAACTCACAACATGGCAGGGCAGAACACAGCAGGTAGAGCACAAGGCAGGTCAAACAAAACAGGCAGGTATAATACGGTCATGGAAACAAGCAAGAACAGTAAAAACGCAGGCAGGTATAATGGAGTCTGAGGAAACGCAAATCGGGAACAAACACAAGCAGGCAGGAACATGAAGTCAGGTAACAAACACAAGGAACCAGCACCGAGTCAGGGAACAGAGAACTTAAATAGACAGGGTAACAAGACACAGGTGAACTCAAAAACAATCAAACAGAAGGAGGGGATAAGACACAGGTGGGAACAATGATGGGATAACGAGACAATGAAACAATCATACAATTAACAGGAGGGGAGCAGGACACAAAACAGAAGTGCCGCCAACTGGCGGCCCAACAGGGGAAACACAGACAGGAAAACAGGACCATGACAGAACCCCCCCCCCCAAGGGACGGCTCCTGACGTCCCAGGAGGCCGACCCGGGGAGGGAGTCAACAGAGGGTGGGGGCTAGAGACAGGACTCAGACAGGAACAGGGACTGGACACAGAACTGGGGCAGGAACAGGACTCGACTGGACAGGACAAGACTCAGGGCTGGACTGGACAGGACAGGAACAAGACAAGAACAAGACTCGGGGCTGGACTGGGCAGGACAGGAACAAAACAAGAACAAGACTCTGGGCTGGAGGGGAACTTGGGGCTGGAAACAGGACTCAGGGCAGAAACAGGACTGGACAGGAACAGGACTGGACACAGGACTCAGGGCAGAAACAGGACGGGACAGGAACAGGACGGGACAGGAACAGGACGGGACAGGAACAGGACGGGACAGGAACAGGACGGGACTCAGGACTGGAACGGGACGCAGGACTCGGGAAACTCAGGGCCCGCACATCGGGCGACACGGGGAAATTCAGGGCCCGCACATCGGGCGACACGGGGAAATTCAGGGCCCGCACATCGGGCGACACGGGGGAGACTCAGGGCCCGCACATCGGGCGACACGGGGGAGACTCAGGGCCCGCACATCGGGCGACACGGGGGAGACTCAGGGCCCGCACATCGGGCGACACGGGGGAGACTCAGGGCCCGCACATCGGGCGACACGGGGGAGATTCAGGGCCCGCACTCCGGGCGACACGGGGAAATTCAGGGCCCGCACATCGGGCGACACGGGGGAAACTCAGGGCCCGCACATCGGGCGACACGGGGGAAACTCAGGGCCCGCACATCGGGCGACACGGGGAAACTCAGGGCCCGCACATCGGCGACACGGGGAAACTCAGGGCCCGCACATCGGGCGACACGGGGAGAACTCAGGGCCCGCACATCGGGCGACACGGGGAGACTCAGGGCCCGCCATCGGGCGCACCGGGGAGACTCAGGGCCCGCACATCGGGCGACACGGGGAGACTCAGGGCCCGCACATCGGGCGACACGGGAAATTCAGGGCCCGCACTCCGGCGACACGGGGAAATTCAGGGCCCGCACTCCGGGCGACAGGGGAAATTCAGGGCCCGCACTCGGGCGACACGGGGACTCAGGAAACCAGGGGGACTCAGGAAACCAGGGGGACTTGGACAGGGGCAAGGCAAGACATACAGGACAGGACTGAGACGGGGCACAACAACACTGGACTGGGTTGGACAAGACTGAGGGGAAACAGACTGCCAGATACTGGCACAATCGGGAGACCTACAAGGACAGACACAGGGACAAGCAGGCGGGGAGGCACACGGCGACACCGATGGACACACAAAGGGACAGGCAGACAGGGAAGGCGGGGGGAGCCCAACAACTGACATAGGGACTGACACACAGGCAAACAAGACAAAACACACGCGGACTGGCACACTGACAGACAGGCAGACAGGCGGGCAAACACGTTGGCCGATGGGCTACGGCTTGGGGGGCAGACAAACAGGCCAACAAACTGGCTGACACACATACGGGTAGACCAACAGACAAACAGGCGGGCAGACAATTAGACAGGGGGCCGGGGAACACACGGAACACGGTTGGGAGGACGAACACCAAAGGGAGAATGGACACCAGGGGAGCGACGACCGGGGAGGGCGACCACTGGGAGACGGACTCGGGAAGAGACGATCACTGGGGGAAGGACCGACACCGGGGAGGGCGACCACTGGGGGAAGCGACGACACTGGGGGAGAGACGATCACTGGGGAAGGGCGAACACTAGGGAGCGAGAACCTAGGGAACCACGAAAGCCAGGGGAAGCACGAACGCCAGGGAAGCACGACGCCAGGGGCAAGGTGTGGACACTAGGGGGAGCGAGAACACTAGGGAAAAACGGACACTGGGGGCGTGAGAACACTAGGGGAAGCACAAACGCCAGGGGAGCACGAACGCCAGGGGAAGCACGAACGCCAGGGGAAGCACGAACGCCAGGGGCAAGGTGTGGACACTAGGGGAGCGAGAACACTAGGGAAAGAACGGACACTGGGGGCGCGAGAACACTAGGGGGAGCACGAACGCCAGGGGAGCACGAACGCCAGGGGCAAGGTGTGGACACTAGGGAGAGCAAGAACACTAGGGGAAGAACGGACACTGGGGGCGCGAGAACACTAGGGGAGCACGAACGCTAGGGGAGACACGAACGCCAGGGGAGCACGAACGCCAGGGAGCACGAGCCAGGGGAGCACGAACGCCAGGGGAGCACGAACGCCAGGGGGAGCACGAACGCTAGGGGGCAAGGCAGGCGGCTTAGCCTGCGGGGCGGCCAGAGCAGTCTGCGGCGGCCCCTGCGGGACAACAGATGGGACCGTTGTCCTCTCCGGGGCTCTGGACGGCTCTGGAGGCCTCTCCGGAGCTCTGGACGGCTCCGGAGGCCCCCCCGGGACTCGAGGCGGCTGCGGAGGCTCCCCTGGGGCTTGAGGCGGCTCCGGAGGCCCCTCCGGGGCTCGAGGCACAAGTACAGCCCGAAACTTGGGTGTAGCAGGCAGCCTCCGTGGAAGGGTCAGAGCAGGCGAGGCCTCCGGGGCTGGAGGCGGCTCTGGGGGCCTCTCCGGGGCTGGAGGCGGCTCTGGGGGCCTCTCCGGGGCTGGAGGCGGCTCTGGGGGCCTCTCCGGGGCTGAGGCGGCTCTGGGGGCCTCTCCGCGGGGCTCTGGGGGCTCTGGGGGCCTCTCCGGGGCTCGAGGCGGCTCTGGGCGGCGGCCTCTCTGGGGCTCGAGCGGCTCTGGGGGCTCTCCTCGAGCGGCCGGGGCTCTCGGGCTCGAGCGGCTCTGGGGGCCTCTCCGGGCTCGGCGCTCTGGGCCTCTCCGCTCAGGTGGCTCTGGGGGCCCCTCCGGGACTTGAGGCAGAGCAGGCCGTGATGGCCGCTCCGGGACTTGGGGCAGAGCAGGCCGTGAAGGTCCCTCCGGCACTTGGGGCAGAGCAGGCCGTGAAGGTCCCTCCGGCACTCGGGGCAGAGCAGGCCGTGAAGGTCCCTCCGGCACTCGGGGCAGAGCAGGCCGTGAAGGTCCCTCTGGGACTTGGGGTGGAGCAGGCCGAGGGCCCTGCCATCTGGGCTGGGCAGGGGACAGGAACACAGACCACAGCTGTAGGGAACCCGGCTGGGCAGCCGGACGGGACCGGCGGGACCCCCGCAGGCCGGACCCTGGGAAGATCGCAAGCCGAGACCCCTCAAAAGGGTCAGGATCCGCCGGCTGATCAGCTGGAGGTCTGGCCGACCGGGAGGCAGCCCGACCACGGCGCCTCCGCGACCGCCCGCCCCGGGCACTGGGAGGTTCAAGCTCCCACCACCCCGATGGCATTTTAAACAAAAAAAAAAAAAAAAACCTCTGCTGGGTCCCAAACTGGCTGGTTCCTTCTGTGACGGTACGGGTGCTGGGACCCAGGCGCAGAGTGGAAAAAAAACACGAAACTCAAAAGGGAGAAAATTAACAAAGACTTTACTTACAGAAAGGCAAACAAACAGGGAACAGAAAAGGACACGAAGGGCAAAAACACAAACTCAAAAAATCTAAATAAGGCAAACAAACAGGGAACAGAAAGGACACGAAGGGCAAAAACACAAACTCAAAAAATATCTAAATAAAACAGAAAACAAGAGGAACTCACAAACATGGGCAGGGCAGAACACAGGCAGGTAGAGGACAAGGGCAGGTCAAACAGAGCACAAGGGCAGGTCAAACAAAACAGGCAGGTATAATACGGTCAGGAAACAAACACAAACAGGTAAAAAACGCAGGCAGGTATAATGGGTCTGAGGAAACGCAAATCGGGAACAAACACAAGCAGGCAGGAACATGTAAGTCAGGTAACAAACACAAGGAACCAGCACCCGAGTCAAGGGAACAGAGAACTTAAATAGACAGGGGTAACAAGACACAGGTGAACTCAAAAAACAATCAAACCAGAAGGAGGGGATAAGACACAGGTGGGAACAATGATGGGATAACGAGACAATGAAACAATCATACAATTAACAGGAGGGGAGCAGGACACAAAACAGAAGTGCCGCCAACTGGCGGCCCAACAGGGGAAACACAGACAGGAAAACAGGACCATGACAGGTAACATTCCACAATGACATCACCTAAGAACAGAAAATCATTTTGGTGCCAAGAAGGTCAGGTCGACCCAAGAGCAGGAAATCAAAATCATTGTGGTGCCAAGAAGGACAGATGGCTGGTATTTTAAGGAATGTGTTAAGGGGAGTTGTGGGGTACATTTGTGTATAAAATGAATGTAAAACTGACAATCGAGGTTCAATTCGGCGGAATTGATCCGGCTTTGTGCACCTGTGCAAATAAAGTCTAACTTTTCTGAAGAGCTTGCTGCTGTGGTGTCTTTTCCCTCGTGAAATTGTTTTATACAAATTAATGATTGGACTTTGAATTCTGTCGGTCCCTAGACATGACATATGTACATGCATGTCTGTCATAGCCTACATTTACACATGAATTACTATTATCACACCAAACACGGGATATGAAACAACTCTGTACACATTCAAATAGTTTTATCACCAAACACAGGTGGAGAAATTGTGATTGCAGTCTATGTTTGGGGGGGCATTGACTGCCAGTGTCCCCCCAAAGACACTGATACCAAACTGCAGGCTGGTACACTGTACACAGGTACAGAGGACTGGACAAAGTCTCTCATAGGATTGAATGTTCAAATAATCAACTACCAAGTCATGCCTCCTGTGTGTACATTTAATTTGAGTGTGTGAGTATGAGTGTGAAGCAAGGCGTTGCTGCAAAAGAGCATTAATTTATTTAACCCTTGTTTAGCTTCTATGATAATTATTAAATTTGACAGGTCTATGGGTCCCATCCAAGACCATGACATACTGATATACAGGCTATAGAAGTACCCAATCACGAAACTGTTCTGTCGAGGCATAAGACCGCGCTAGCAGTATGTGGTCCATATTTAACCTTACAGAAGAGTCAAACACCTATACTTTTAACATTTTTCGATATGTTGCAACATCACAGTGCAGTTACAGCACAAAAAAGTTGCTGCCTTATATTGCAATTCTGCACTGGCACCCCTGCTGGAAAATGGGTAGAAGGCAGCATATATGCGGTGGTGCTGTGTGTGATATTCTACAGGTGCGTGCCGATCAAATAGATCAAATTTTAAATGTATATTTTAATCACAATCGTGTTAAAGTTAAATATTTGTAAATAATATCTTTATTTTGATCTTGGTTCCTGATGTGTAGCTTTATTTTTAAAACCATATACGTGTGAAAATAGGTTTGAAAGTGCGCAATTGAAAAATTCCTATGAATACATCAGTCATTCAGTTGCTCAATAGCATCAGTCACATTTGCTCTACCAACCAAGATGATGCTCACACAGGACAGTACGGTGATGACTAACCATTTGATATTTGGACGGACCAATTTCAGAGTGCAGGGGAGTTGTGCGAACTTGTGAACTTCTTACGAAAAGTTTGTTTGCACAAGGGGCATGCACACGGTGAGACCTTCATACTCAAAACATTGCGTCTTTTTGTTTGTCTACTGTTCAAAATGTGTAGTTTTGAACAAAATATTTGCTTTCCTTTTGAGTATTCTGGCACCTTAAGGATGCAATACTCTTCAGGCCCCTCATCCCGCTACTGAAATAATTTTTTTTTTTAAATCAGTTTTATTTTAGTAAAATTTATTTAACCAGGAACTCCACATTCAGATTGAAACCTGAAAGGGGGAGCTGACAAATAACATGAAGTTGTGCAACAACACAGTTGACAAAAAATGTACAAAGACCAAATCAGAAATAGCGTTTGCTGAGGGCGGTGTTGATTTGTGAGGGTGGAGGGGAGCAAGGTGGGGGAGCATGAGTGGACTGATTTGGTGAGGTGTGGAAGGGTGGAGGCGTTTGCTAAGGGGGGGGTGGTGTGGGAGGTGAAGGGGGGGGGGAGCATGAGTGTACTGATTGGGAGTGTGGAGGTGGAGGCGTTTGCTGGGGCATGAGTGTGTTGGTGAGGTGTGGAAGGGTGGAGGGCGTTTGCTAAGGGGGGAGCATGAGTGACTGATTTGTGAGGTGTGAAGGGTGGAGGTTTGCTAGGGCATGATGGACTGTTGGTGAGGTGTGGAAGGGTGGAGGGCGTTTGCTAAGGGGTGGGGGGGGAGCATGAGTGGACTGATTTGGTGAGGTGTGGAAGGGTGGAGGGCGTTTGCTAAGGGGGGGGGGGGGGAGCATGAGTGGACTGATTTGGTGAGGTGTGGAAGGGTGGAGGTGTGAAAGCGGGGTCAGAGCGGGGTCAGACAAGGACTGTCTTGTCTGAAAGCCAGCAAATTTACGTGTTAAAGTTTCCTAATAATGATAATATTATTATCCAAAGATTCATGGTCTTAGCCTATTGTCAAATAGACCAAACATGAATATGTTAGGAGGTAATCCAGTGTACCTACTGTACTTTAAAACTCTAAAAAAACATGGAAGTTTACTTCTGCTTCTAACAATAGAGGTGATATTTGCTGACAGTTGTTAAATCCAGCCAGTCACTCTCCAATTTCAGGCAAAATATTTTCCATGCATCAAAACCAAATCGCACCACACTGGTTTTCTGCTTGAAACTGGGACTGTTTCTAAAAATGTAGATTTCAACTATCAGACCTCAACGGCCATTATCTATATAGACATAAACAATTCCAATCAGTGACTTCAATTTAATGTCAAAAACTGTCTTCAAACTTTAAATCAAAAGCAACATGATTTCTGACAGGCATCGATGGGTTCGGAGTTTTTCTCTCTGGAAGTAGTTATGCCATCCATACAATATCAGGCAACACTAATGGGCACAGGTTGTTTATGTACAAAACAGACACCATTAGGGAAAAAAGAGATAGGACTTCACAGATAGGATGGGCATGCCCCAGAGGGTATTTAAACCAGGCTAGAAGATCAGTGCGGGGAGGGTTGCTGTACCTAACTGGCCATTTTTGTATAAACATTCCAATCAGCTGCTTCATTATTACATAAACTGTCTTACTTTTTCAGCGAACGATGATTTGTTGCGCTTGTGGTTCGGAGTTTTTCTGGGAACAAATGGTGTAGCATGTATACGTGACCACAAGAGGGAAGTGGACCCCACTTTATTGAGAACACGTTATTACTTGTGAGCGCTGGCTTTGCTGAAGAGGATGTGGAAGAAATGGGCAATAACTGTGACCATAAAGTGATGGACAGGCTTAGACTCACACGAAGGTGCTTAAAAACCGCGCCATTTGTATTCTTAACCGGTTAAATGGGAAAATATTTTCGGTGATATGTAACATTAATTTAATCAATTTATAAAAGTATTCTCACTCCAGATTCACCTCACAGTTGCTCCCCATACTCTACTCATGTATGCATGCTCACACAGACGCGCGCGCGCGCGCGCACCGGCACGCACCTGTAGAATATCACACACAGCACCAACCCGGACAGTATCACTGCTGCCTCTCTAGCCATTTTCCAGCAGGGGGTGCCAGTGCCAGGAAATTCGCAATATAAGCGGCAGGCACAACTTTTTTGTGCTGTAACTGCACTGTGATGTTGCAACATATCGAAATAAAAATGTTAAAAGTATAGGCTGTTTGACTCCTTCTGTAAGTGGGTTTAAAATATGGACCGTCATCAGTTACTGCTAAGCTCGTGTCCTTACTGCCCTCCGACAGAACAGTTTCGTGATTGGGTACTTCTATAGCCTGTATATCAGTATGTCATGGTCTTGGATGGGACCCATAGACCTGTCTTAATAATATGTGTCAGAGTCATTACGTGTCCGTCCTTCTTTGGGAACAATGTGCGATTTGAATGCCAGTTTTTTTTACAGGTTGGTTTATAAATCAACTCGACAGACAGCAGCAAAAACACATTCCACCACTTTACACGATACATCTTCAAATGTGGACGATGGACCTCTCCGCAATTAAAGCCACGCATTTCTATGTGCATTTTGTTCGGAGGGGGCTTAGTACACCGTTATAGAACCTATTCTTCAGTAAAGCGAGCGCGAGCGCGACCGATCGCGCGCATGTACTGTAACTTTATTATCTGTCGCCTCTGGGATTTTTTTTCTCCCTGTGATGTGCATTGGCATAGCTACTTCTCTTTCTCTTTCTATCCCCCCCGATCTCTCTCTCTCTCTCTCTCTCTCTCTCTCTCTCGCTCTCTGTGATATGATTTGTATATGAGCATTGGAGCCGACGGTTCTTCTGTCGGAATGCCAGTGCTACAGGAATTAGCTCGCTTCCACTGATCACAGAAAACAGAGAGAGACCGCGATGGCTTCAAAAGAACTCGCCGTCTCCTGTTTCGTCAACGTCAGCAGGGAAATAACAGGTAAGAATAAGCAAACATTGCTATTTGCGCTGTTATAATCACCATCACCAGAATCATCATAACCATAACAAAACATTGCCGGGTGCAGGCTATTTTGTTATGTCTACAATGTCCACTTAACGAAGACGTTTTCGAGTATACGTAGCCGACTGTACACGCGTTGCCGTTTCGTACTGACTGAACTGTGTGGTCATTTGAGACCATATTTTTCCTCCGTCCAGATGATGCATATGTCTACACAGGGCGTGCGGATTGCGTATCGCGGGCATGTAAAAGACCGTGGCCTAGGGCAGAATAATTTATCCCCTCTGTGCGTACGTCATGATTGCAACACTCGTATTGATCACACCCATCGTGTAGTTACTTTTGGGATAATGCGGAGAAAGCGCACTCTTTTTTTGTGCGAAATGCCTTGATCTATTCCGGCCACACACACACACACACACACACACACACACACACACACACCTGTGTGTATGTATAATGTGTATCGTTTGTGTGTTTGTTTGCTTTGATGTGTGCTTGATCGTTTCTTTGTTAAATGAACACGCAGCTCTAGGGTTCAGGACTGACAGTCTGGACTTTAAATGACAGTGACAGCAGTGGCATCCTGAGGGTATAATGCTCAGCTCACCACTACATACACACTGCACACACACACACACATTGCACACACACCCACACACACACACACACACACATTGCACACACCCACACATTGCACACACACACACACACGCACTGCACACACACTGCACACACACACACACAGGCATTTAGCAGATGCTCTTATCCACTTGCAACCTGCACAACTTTTACATAGCACTTACATTGCATCCATTCATACAGCTGGATATATACTGAAGCAATGCAGGTTAAGTGCCTTTAGCTCAAGGGTACAACGGCAGTGTCCTACCTGGGAATGGACCTTCAGGTTACAAGACCTTACCCATTATACTACACTGCACCCCCACACACACACACAAACACACAAACACAAAGACACACGCACACACACACACATCGCACACACACAGCACAAACACACACCGACACACACACACGCACCATCCACCACGCACACGCACCACGACATACATTACATTACATTACAGGCATTTAGCAGACGCTCTTATCCAGAGCGACTTACACAACTTTTTTTACATAGCACTTTACATTGTATCTATTTATACAGCTGGACATATACTGAAGCAATGCAGGTTAAGTACCTTGCTCAAGGGTACAACGGCAGTGTCCTTACCCGGGAATCGAACCTGCAACCTTTCGGTTACAAGCGCAGTTCCTTACCCACTGTGCCACACTCCGTCCCCCACACATGCACGCACTCACAAACACACCGCATACACACAAGCCACACACAAGCCACACACATGCACACGCACACACCCACACACGTACACACAGAGGTCTGTGGGGAGTATCTCTCAGTGTTGAAGGCTCCATGCCTTAATTTAGACATGTTCTGTTGATTAAACCACCCCGCCCCCCTTCTTTCACTGTTCTCTAACTGTGTGTCTTTCTTTTCCCTATCTCTGTTTATCTCTCTCTCTTTCCTTCTCTCCTTTTCTGTCTTGGTCCTTTCTTTGTGCTGGCTTTTAAGTTGTTTTTGTAACTAGATGTTTCATTAAACAACATCAAAAGTCAAAGTCTCTCTCTCTCTCTCTCTCTCTCTCTCTCTCTCTCTCTCTGCATCTGTCATAATGTACTGTCAGAGCAAATATTTCCTTCAAAAAAAAGAAAAATAGAATAGAATAAGAATGAGATTTTTTTTTGTTGAAACATGATGGGCAACCCAGATGAGTTTTTATAATCCCTGCGATATGGATAAACTGCTTTTCTCCCTTCTTCTCCCTCTCCTTCTCTCTCTACTCCGTCCCTCTCTCCTTCTCTTTCATCTCTCAGCAGCTTTTCCCCTCCCCTCAACCCCTCCGTTTCTCCCTGCCATTTCTTCTTTCATCTTTACATCTCCTCAGTTCAGTTCTTTTTTTTTCTTTCTTTTTTTTTTTTACATAATCTGCGCGTATAAGAGTGCCTAATGAGGAGAACGAGCCATTCAGCCTGGTTTTCTGCTCGTTAGTTACCTACATTTATCCTTCCATAGACTGTGGGTAGCGACTCAGTAAGCCTGTCAACAGGCATGAGAGTATTTAAATAATCTGATAATTAATAACACTTTATGCAATAAGGCCTGTCCAGGGTGTATCACTGCCTCTCGCCCCAATGCTCGCTGGGATAGGCTCCAGCACCCCCCCGTGACCCTGCCCAGGATAAGCGGGTATAGATAATGGATGGATGGATGGATTTATTAAATAAACGGGGCGCAGTGGGGTGATATGGGGGAGGTATGGGGCGCAGAATTTGGGTTTTCTGCGTGCGTGTGTGTGCGTGTGTGTGACGCAGAGAGAGAGACAGAATGTGTGTGTGCGTGTGTGTGTGTGACGCAGAGAGAGAGGCAGAGTGTGTGTTTTGTGTGACAGAGCCAGCTGTCCATGAGTTCTGTTTACTGGACCCTGCTCTTGGATTGTCAGTGTGGTTAACACCAGCATTAATGTGACACGCATCCTGAATCTGCAAACTCAGTTAAGGTCAGTTAACATAATCCCCATCTGACTGAAATTCAAATGAAAATTTATCCATTTATTATTGTATTTTTAAAATCATAATATAACATACACCACACAGGGGACAGATTTGCTGAATAAAACATTAAAAAAAAAAAAAAAAAAACAGAAACAAACTGAACTGCAGCGATTCATTCGTCACCACCAGCCTGAACCTTTAAAACAGACACGTCAGTGACATCAGAGTGCATATTATCCCATGCTCGCTCTACCTGTGGCTGGTGCCGGTGGATTTAACTGCCAGCTTAGGTTTATTAGTCTCTATCATTCTCCCTCCTCCCCTCTCTCTCCCTCTTGTTATATATACATATATATATATATATATA